>NC_079339.1:31028888-31328888 GCF_029582105.1 Oenanthe melanoleuca
ATTCTAATAAAGTCTGGAATAACACACACATGTTCAACACATTTTGTTTCAATTCTGTGTTATGAAGAAAACCAAAACCAAACCCTAACCTGAAAATGGAAGGAGAGAACAATTACATGTATAAAAGCAGAAGACTATATAAACAAGGCCATTAATTCTGCTATAAACAACTGACCTAACATTGATTATATAAATAGAAAGTGTAATTCTAGCACGAGACAAATTCACCAAACACTTCTAACTCTCTCTGCAGCCTTGATATGAGAAAAAACAAACATTTTCAAGTGTTACAATGAAATCTGCCAAAATTGTCTGTTTTGTACTTCTTGTGTTCATTAAACCTCAAATTCACAAGGTCTATCTCTTGTCCAACCTCAGTTATTTTGTCTGAGCTGTTCCAAAAGGGAACAGAGATGAAGCTGGCCAAGGGGGACATTCTTGGCTAGTCATTTATGCAAACTCACTTCACGAAAAGTTAAATTTAACATTTTAAAGAAACTCAAGGATGCATGAATTAGTCTCCTTAGGAAACAAAGCACCATCAAAGCTTCTCTTTGTAAAGTATTTGACCTTATACTTCCATGAGAGGAAAAAAGGGTGTTTCTGAAATAGAAAGAATTTCATGGACTACTGGAGCTAGCATTTCTGTCATTCTGAAAAATTCCTTACAATTGAACTGTTCCTGCTCAAGGAAACCATATTTTGTTTAGTCTGTTGGAGAATGTTTTAAGATCCTAAGTGCTACTGTGGCATTATGTGGAGTACAAAACAAATATGGTCGTGGAGCATGAGCTAAGAACATATTTTATGACAACAGCAATCCTGAAAATATGTTCTACTGGCCTGACCTCATCAGCCACCAAAATCTGCCCATGAAGTGTTCATCCCTCACTGAGAGCTTGTTAAGAATGCAGGCACAGAGTTTCCTTCAGTTACAGATATACCTCGTGTAGATACATGCTGCATGTGATCTGCTACTTTTCCCTCACTCCTGGAGCTTCCTTTGCATCCTCTTGGCTACTTGGATTAGAGGTTGGGATTTGTGTGGAAAAAAATCAGAAGTTAAAATACTTTCAACCAACAAAATATGTAAGAGGTTTTTAGATTTGATTGTAAATCACGTATTGTAAATTATCTTTGTGCAAGTCTTTCTGGATGCCAAAGAAACTTCCTCAAACCATCCAAAGAGCCAATATGCAAGATGCAAGAAAGGCACACTCAGAAAGTATCTGTGTCCTACATGGGAAAGTCTGAAATGGGGAGAAAACCTGAAATCTTAGAAACAACAGCTATACACAAGGATAGAAAACTCCAAAACTCATTCATCCTATTTCCACTCTCCCCTCTATGTTTGCCACAAATGATGAGAGGGGAGGAGAGTGTAAGCTGTGGATCTCACTCTATAAACAGAGTCTTCTCCTTAAACTTCTCACACAGGTCAGCATACTGAGAGATGGGGAGCTCACACAAAGACCAAAAAATCCTTCCCCTTTCTTCCCACTCCTAACCCAGTACATATTTATTATGATTTATGTATTTGTATCTGCAGATGTAATAGCAGAACTTACACATAATATTTAGTATCTCCATAACCTTACACTCTGCTGCATGACACAGCTTCTAAACTTGCCTGACCCTTATAAAAAGTGTCTGTTATTCACAGGATACTGCAGAGGTCCCACAGCTTTGCAAGCATGACAGGCTGTCACCAAAACAAGCCAACCAACCTGTTTCTGTCCCAGTAAGACAAGCAGGTCCTTTTTTTCTGACCTGCTAATGTAATCTGGGCTTTTCTGTGGTTACACTTAGGAATGTATGTCGGCACCAGGAAAGGACAAGTCATTGAGAACTGCAAGGCTTCCTCAACCACACAGTGTGAGAAAAGGCTGGGGAGAAGCTCCCCCAAGAGCTGGGAGCACATGCCACAGGTCCAGGAGATGCTGCTGCAAGGGCTGCAGCTGGTGATGACAGGCTGGTGCCCAGTCAGCTTGCAGGAGCTGATGGAAACATAGTCTGTAAGCACACAGCCATCACAGCCCTTGGCATCAGGTCCTGGGCTCTTCAACAGGAGCAGCAGCAACAAACTGATGTGTGCAGAGGGAATTTTAGGTGCTTCTCATGTATCTCAGCAGAATATTTGCTCATGCACATTACCAGCTGTTTCATCTCTAATTAAAAAGATCTGGAGTTGGCTAGGCTGCAGCTAGGTATGTTTACTGTTTAATATCTAAGAGTGTTTTAATCCACACATGAGCAGCTTTTTCCCCTGAATAAGTAGTGATGGACGGAGATACAAAACTCTCAGGATTCAATAACGATTTACTGTCATGTATTAAGTATATATATTGCTGATGAAAACACAGTATGTATGCTTGATTGTGAAATATTTCTATAGGCCAAAGATTTACACAAGTGCTTTTGTAGTCTTCAGAATGGTATTATGAAAGTAAAGTACTCTTGAATAACAAGAAAACTAACAGCCTTATCTGGCATAAATAAGAATGTTCACCATCTGGTGTTTTTGAAATGAAAACCTTTGATGGTAATTACTTAGAATGCAACAAGTTTCCAAAATTGGTGGTTTTGGCATGATTCTCTCCAGAAATTTAGCACTCGCATAAGTAATTAAGACTATAAATCTTACACTGGTTTGATTATGAAGATGAATCATTGTCTCAAAATTACAGCAGGAGAAGAGACTGCCAAACATGTCCATTTATCGATATATGCTCACAGAGCACTGGTTTAGTGCAATCCTAAGTGAAGTGTTACAACAATGTAAAATGAGATTTCATTATTTGCTCTACAAGCATAAATTATGATCACTGTTATTGTTTTCCTGGCGCCTGAAAAAGGATTTGGGATTGGACATTTTAACTGATGTAATCCAAGATTAAGTGGCAGAGCTTTCCTTGGAGCCTCTAGCCTGCAGAAATAGTCTAGCTGCAGTTATTAAAGTCCTTGTATGCTCAGAGCAAGATTTTTGCCCTTAGAGCAGCTCACTGTGTTTATTGTATGTGACGTGTCAAATAGGTTTTCAATATAATACAGTGCATAACCTGACTAGAGGACAAAGCAGCATCAAGCCCTCCAAAATCCTTAAGGTGGGGAGCATTCCTTTAAGCAAGTTGCCTGATCCTAGATTTTTAAAAGGTGTTTCATGCTGCTGCACTCCATCCATTTGTATTTTCTTTCTATTTTTTATATAAATAGCTGAACAGTGAATAGTCACTGAACCTGGATATTCTTTCAGATTAGGGCCACCTTATGCTTTGAAATCTTCAGATCTGCACTAACTTTGGCTACATGTTCACTGTAGTTTGAAAATGTGGTTTTTTGCATTTATCAAGCTGTATGCTTTGGGACAGGTAATTGAAAAAGGATTTCTACTTTCTGATTTTCTGGGGTGTTTATCAATCAGAAGCACTGTTTCTGTTTTTTAGGTCAAGTTCACCTTTTTTGAGAAGTTTCCTTTAGGGTGATAATTTTTCCAGCATTAAGGTCAATATTGTCCTTGTGGTTTCACAGTACCCCACACAGCAGACAATACCCAGTTTCACATGCAATAAAAACAAGCAAGAAGCATGTACTCACCCACTTGCCCCTGTTGGGATAGTCATGCTCTGGGTCAAAAAGGTGTTGGTGCAGTTGGTATTCCCTGCTGAACTCTGCTGTGTCTGGGGTGTTTTCTAGACACCCATCATCAACTGCAAAAGAAAGCACCAAGTGCACAGTAGCTTTGAAACACTCAATATGTGCCACATTAGGCACCAAACTTCTTAAATGCAATCATGTAATTAAAAAAAAACATCAAGAACTGGATGACTAGAAAATATCAGGTTTTTTTCTTTTGAAACAAATTTGTCAGAATATACATATTTAGAAAAAAAAAAACTTAATGAAAACTGAAGAAATTTATTTTCCAAGCTCTTTCCCTCCTTTATGTTTTTCTTTTAATTACTGCATGTGATTTTACCTAGAACTGCATCCTGTTCTGATTCAGAAGGGATATTCTTTTCTTTTTTAAATGCTTACAAGTAAAGCAGTGCTGTGAGCAAAGACAGAATTTCTTTCACCACTGGCTGAAAATCATTTCTGCATTGTAAAATCCCATAAAAATGCTAATGTAGCAGAAGTTTTATGATAAAGACATTTCTGTAGATTGGTAACTAATCTGATTGGTCCAGAAACCTCCTTTAACCACAATGGATGGTTTTGTAGATAGTGTCACATCAAGATCATATCCTTTTAAAAAGCAACTTACAGTCTTTTTTACCAAAATAAGCCATCTTTAGCTTAAACAAGTTTCAGTAACCTGAGGCCATAGCAGCTTTTTGGATGGAGTCTGCTCCTGGAGCTCCCACTGCTTGGCCAGCATGGGGAGCTTGCAGTCCAAGTCCCTCTCAGACATACCCAAGGAGATCCTACCAGCCAGGGCATGATGCTGGGCATTCAAACAGCTGCATCTGCCAGAACACAGGCACTCCAGAGCACACACCTGTGGACTTTCCCTTCTGTCCTTGTGTGTCATCATGTAAAAAGATTTGCAGATGGATTATCTTTTTCCCTCAGATGTGGGAAACAGTAAAGCCTTGACTTAAAATTGAGTTGATTCAATGACCTGAGGAGGTTATTCTGAGTTCAACACATCCAGCTTTCTCTCTTTTCTTATTGGGATTGGGAAAAAATAAAATTGCCAATAGAAAACAGGGGAAACCTCTTCATACTGGCTAAGTAACTCAGAAACTACTAAAACACTTTGAAATCATTTCAGCCTCATCAGGGACAAGGTTTTATCAAGAGAGGAACAGGTGACAACAGAAGTGAGGTAGACCTCAGAGCATCTGTGTCTTTTGGCAGAAACACAAAGGGCAGCTGGACACGTGGCTGTCCTCTACGACTGCTAATCCAAAAGTCTTCAACTCAAGTGCTCCAGGCTTATGTATTCCTCTGTGGAATGTGCATATGGAGACAGTGACTGGAAAAATTGTTTTCCATTAAGCAAATCCACAGACCTGATTGAGGAAGGCCTCTGGTAATTTGTATGCATAATACAGTCACCACTTGAATTTCCATTTAAGGCTCTGAAAAACATTTTACTCTAATCCTAGCAGATACTATCTTCACTCACAGCATACCTATGACAGAGCCATTTATCTGAGCAGGCAGCACTTCCCTGCGAATTCCCCCACATCTGTGTTCAGATCTGACTGTGTTAGCTTAGCTAACAACTTTTATTTCACCTAAGAAAGAAAAATGGAAGGGATTTTCAAAGGCATTTCCCTGGATGCCATGTTATTAATTTATTTATCTAATCATGAACAGAAGTCTAATGGGCAAGCATGGAAGATAGAAAGTCCATGTGTGTGCTTGTGTGTGTGAGAAAATCTAAACCCATCCTTTGCAACTTGTCAGACCACAGCTATAGTGAGAAAATGGGAAGATGAGTATTATTTGAGAAGAGATGAAGGCATCACCACCAAATGGGCTGTAATAGAAAAGAGTAAGGGAGGAGTATTTGAAATTTTGTACAATTTTTGAATGAAATGCAAAAAACACTTCACAAAACTTCTCATAACAAGTATTATTTTTGATGAACTCTAAGCTAGTTAGAACATTTTAAAATAAGAATACAGACAACTGTTCTGCATTATCCAAATAACATAAAAGAAAACTAAACAGAAAACATTTTGAAAGTATCTCTTAGCTCACAAATAAAAAATGAGAGAAAAATAGAGTGCTCATTCCCAGTTCCAGGTCCCAAGGCAGCCAATGGGTGTTTTACTAGTGCTTTCAGCACTGGAAGTCATTCCTTGGCCCAGTAACACCAGCAGACCCATTCTCTCAGGGTCTGTGTGCATCATGCACGTGCAGGGCTGCTTTGGTGACCCTTCAACAGGACACCCTGTGTGTCCTGGGCACTGTTCTGGCTCCACAAGGCTGCACTGCCCCTCTGCCAGAGCCAGCCTGCCTGCAATGCCTTGGGCTGCATCCCTGGAGTTCATTTCTTGGCACAGATGCACCCTCAGTGAGCTATAAACGCCTGGATGGGAGCCAGGGTATCTTAAATATTGACTCATGGTCTGGGTTGGAGATCAGGGCAGACAGTTTCATTCCTCTTGGCACACTGAAAGTCTCTAAAATAAGGGTAAATCTCATCTGTACAGAATAACTTTCTTCAGGAGCCAGCTTAAAAATGAACTCCCTTGGGAACGTGATGCTCTCATAAATCTCACTATCTTCTACTCTGAGGTCAAGATGATTTCTTTCATGTGACCTCCAGCATCACAGAGCAATACAGGAGGTGCACATATACATTTTAAAAAATTTTAAAAAAGGCTCATCTGAAACAATAAAACACCCAATTTCTCAACAGTTCTCCTGGCACAGAGAATAAAAAAACCCCTCATTTCTGATCACGGGTTTTACAGTGCTGAAAGAAAGATGTATAGTGAAGACAGAGGTACAAAGACTACAGCTGAATTACCTGTTTTTCCAATAGGGCAGGGGTTTGGAGGGTCAGGATATCCTTGATCTTCACTGAAATCCTTTGGTACATTATCTCCTGTCAGCTCAGCCACGATGTTTGGGATGTTGCCGTAAGGACCCAAGTGCTGGAGACCCTCATGTGCACCACCTAGCAAAGACAATTTATGCACAGTCTTTTTACAAGATTAAAACTGCAAGTACTCTAGCTGGTCCAAGTAATCTAGACTTCAATTTAAAGCATAATCTCTCTCTCTCTATATATATAATTGTTTGAGACAAATCCAAGTTTAGATTTCAAGCGTCTCTTTTAGAAACATAACTATATGACCTAAATTCAGTAGTTTAGATAACTAAAAATGAACCCAGGAAACAAAATCAGCTACATATTACTAGTCTTAGGGTTTTTTTCCTTAAGTATGAAAGTTTTAGGCAAGAAAATGTGAAGAAAAATAAATAATGAAACCTGACACATGTAAAAGCACAATAATCTTCAGTCACTGATACTATTACTGTTCATTATAGCAGCTAAAAATAGAAGATATGGCAGGACAGCATCATGGCAGGAAGACAGTGTTAATGACACTGTAGAAAGAAATATGATCTGTACAGCCTAGAAATGCATTAATAAATTAAGTCCCAAGGGGGTTTAAAATATTAAGGTCTTTGGGGGCCCATAGTATTCTAGCAAATTTGGTTGTGTACACCTAGAAAAATTCTTTTTAAATGAAACCAATACTTAAATGTAAATTTGCATTTCCTGTTGTAATGATGGAAAGTGGTGAAGAGTCCCTGTTGTTGATGGGAATTCTTGCTCTCATATTCCACCTCCACAGCAGTCAATGTGTTACAAAGCATCCCAGCCAGTGACTTCACACTTTTACATCCAAGATTTTCCCTGTGGGACACAGAGCACCACCACTGCAGGGTTACAGCTGGGAGTCTTGCCTTTGACAAGAAGGGGCTTCCACTAAAGATTTGGGAACCAAATTCAGGCCACTCTCTCTCTCTATGTCTCTCCACAAATAATTATCTGTCCCAGATCTTTTCTGCATGCCTTACTGGCCAAATGCATCCACAGGCTAAACCCCAGCTGCTTGTGGAGTTTTTTAAATACTATTGTACACTATTCTTTTGAATTTCAGACAAATAAAAAGTTAGTTTCATGCATGTTCTTTTTCCCTGACAAAGCCACCACACACACTGCAGCAATGGAGATGGTTGTGTGACAGCAAAGCAATATTTCTTTTAAACCCTATATAATAAGGGATAACAACATACAGTCAACATATAAATTCTACTAACAATGAATTGAGAGGAAAAGGAATTTGAACAATTGGAAAATATGAGTTAATGAGTGAACACAGATACAACTTCTTGGGTAAACAGGAAAATCACTATATTATCACCAAATAGTCTTATTTTAAATTTACACATTTTTCATAGATCCAGAAGAGGTGAATAAAGCCTCTGAACATGAAAGCTGCTCCAAAAGAATCATTCAAGTACTCCTGTCCCAAATTACGAATAAACATTAACAGCCTAAATCATCTTTTATACAGACAAACATTGTAAGCTAACATAATCACTTGCAAAAATTGCTAACAGAAGGCACTCAAATACAACATTCAAATTCTGTATTCATTTCTACATTTAGAAGTGGCAGTTGAGGCAAATTTTGCAAATTAATTTTGCAAATGATCAGCTGGATGTTGGCATTATAGCAAATCAAATTAGTCCACAAGCACATATATTTCCATTTTATTTGCACAATGGACTAAAATCTAATTAATGTGCTAATTTTCCCCCTCAAGTACCAGTCTCTTATTCAGCAATGCAGTGTTGCAGAAAAGCTTTACAGATGCATAACAAACATAAAAATACTCCTATTAAAAATTGCATCTCTGTTATATGGAGGTTTCACTTGCAGCTGACCACAAGACCTGGTATTAACAGCAGAACAGCATTAACCCACTCTGGACTTTATTGTACTTTTAGTCCATAGTCCACACAAAGATGATGCTTGTAACACAATAAAATCATGGTGATGAGGTTAAAAAAAAGTATAACATACATTTAATCTGATGTAATTTAATATAATGTCTAATATATTGCATTAAATACTTTTGTCCTGAGTTCCTTCACGTGAAGATTGATTATATATTTGTACTTAAAAGCATCAGGTTATGATTCTGCTGTAAACTACAGAACCACACAATCAATAGGTGTTTGAACATGCTGTATACAGTGTGGGACAATCCATCAGATAGGAGCCTATCTGTGCTTGCATGTGGTGCAGACCTCTTGGCACCAAAGCTCCATCCATAAAGGAAACAGAGGTACTTAGCAGGCTCCAGTGTGCTATATATACATGCAAGTTTAAACTGACTGCCAAGAATTCCCCTGACTGAATACAAACCAATCTTTTCATATTAATATAAAGGATTGTTTCCTTTAGGTATAAATGTCCAGGATCATTTGAGGGTTTTTCCTTTCTTTCCAAAAGAGCTGCAGACAATAGCACCTGCTCTGGTGCCATAATTTAGCACACTTGAGTGACTTAATAGCATCAGCAAAGCTCATTCCTTATAAACTCTGATAAATAGTGCACTCAGCAAAGACCACAATGATAAAAATGAAATGCTATGAATACAGAAAGTAGGATAGGGGTATTATGTACAGTAACTCTCATTAGTTGCATTAGTTTTGGTATTATAACATTTCTGATTTAAAGAAACATATTAGGATTAAGTATACTGCAAGCTACCAAGTCAAAATATTGGGATACAAACATATACAGACAGATATAAAAACGGCAGATCAGTTCCTTGAACCTTGGGGAAGAGCCTGAAAGAAAAAGACAAGGCACCTTGAAAGAAATATTTCATAATTTCCTATGCAAAGGAATCATGAGAGACATCATTGTTAAATTATTCAAACTTGAACTACCAAAAATCCAGAGTAGTACAGACAACACCCTTGTACTGAAAAAGGATGAGCTAGATAAATCTGTGCTTTTTTCCATATCCCCTCACTTATATGAACAGGCTTTTCTGTGCCACACACTAGCAAAGAAAACACTCCAAAGCAATCAGCTCCCTTTCACGTGCAAGATTTCTGTGAGCATTTATTATTAGTATTTCACATTCCTACAGGATAAACTAGAGGTTTAGGTCTCTTGGGCTAAGAGCAGCATTGTCCTAAGTAAGGTTTGAATTTCATTTAAAATATATGCATGTATGTAGCCATCTAGAACTAGTCTTGAACTGTTCAGGGTGGAAAACTAAAAAAGAACAATGTCCCTCACCATTATTATAATTGTGGAGAAGTATTTAATCAGCTGATTTCAGTAAGAGATCCTTGGGATTATTAAAAGTTTAAAGTGCGTCCATTTCAACTCAGTTCTAAGTACAAAACTGTCTTGTATGAGTTTCCCACCTACCCATCCATGCAGACAACATAACCATTCCACTCTAGGAGGACAAAAAGATTAAAAGAGCAACTAATTTCTTGCAGGTATTGAATATTGCCCTGATCAAGCACATCCAATGGAAGTTTTAGCTGCTGCTACCCATCTACTGGTGGTGTAAAGCACAGTGGGAGCAAATCTGTGGAGAGCAATCCTCCAAATACAAACAGGCAGTGCTGTCCCCCAGAAGAGTCAGTTTAAGAAAGTCAGTGAAAACGGATTTTCAAAAGTGAATTGCTGAACATTTAAAGAGGACAAATTTGCCTTTCAGTCTCATTGAAACTATTTCCCATGCCACAGTGAAGATACAGTTACCTCAGTTACAAATTCAGAAAATAGGTAGTCTGGCCAATCCTAGCACAGAGATACAAAATAGGAAGGATCATGAGTATGTGTTGTGAGTAAATAAATCCCAAATCCCAAGTTAAAGCCCTTTATTGAGTGAATCATGCCAGGTGCCTCAGAGTGTCCAAGCCCCTCACAAATTCACATGGGAATCTTATCCCTGAGCAAAAATCACACCTCTTACCTTGACCAGTACAAGCTCCAAGCAAACATGTGCCCAAGGTTCCCAAGGGAGCAAATACACATTAATCAGAGATGTAATACCATACTTCCTACTTTGCAAAATCTTTTGTTAACCTGGATTATTTGTTCTTATCACAGGGGAAAAAAAAAAAATCTTCAAGACTGTTTACAATGTCTCCTCAAGAAATCAGAGATACATCTTTCCCAGTGTCAGCTTCCCATACTACCCTGCACTTCCATCCCCAGACATCTTGCCATATCTACATTTGTCACATTCAAAAGGAACATCACCCCAGTCAAAGGCAGGTTTGACAGAATGCTTCCCAGCATCCACTAACTTACTTTCTCTTTTTTTTATTATCTGCAGGACCACCCATCATGTAAACTCTCAAAAAATCCTGAATGCAGAAAATGCATTCACATTTCCCTTACCCTTTCTAACACTTCTAAAGGCTTTACTGCCCCAATGCTGTAATTATAATTTTGCTAGTTTCATCCTAGAGAGTCCTATCCTGCTTGCTGAAATTGGTTAAGCACAGGAAGTGAGAAAAACTGAAAAAAATTATGAATTATCACATTTTGTCTACTCCACAGAAGCTGCTAAGTAAGAGAATAGGGAAGGAGAAAAAGCACAGGAGAACAAAGAATGGAAAAATGCAAACCTAGCCAACTTCCTTAACCATTCAAGAGCATGCCTCAAGAAACACAAAAACACTACAGCTATACATGCTCAGGCACCCCAGATTCCAGAGTCAGCTTGTCTTCTCCTTAATGACACAAAGTTTCTTAAAACTATAAAGACTAATTTTCTATTTCTCTGCAGAGGGACAATTCTTTCTAAAGCCTTAAGCACACACATCACACAATTACTGACCTTGCTTTCAGCAAATAATCCCATTTTAACCAATATTTTAATTACAAACAGTACAAATATTTAAGATATTAAAGGCTCTTATTGTGAAACAGGACCAAAGTAATGCCCATGCTTCTCACAATAAATTTATAACAGTAGCTTATATGTCATTATTATTCAAACTGTAAACACAATAAAAAATTCCAGCAGCCCACTTGCTGACAAAGCAGAAAAAAAAAAAGCAAACTTATGCTTGCCTTGGTTGCACAGTGCTCTAATGGACTGTATTAACTTGTCCTTCAGGAGCAGTGGCATTTGCACTTCACCACGTGGATAAGCTGACCCTTGTCACACACACAGTGCATCGTGCAGCACACACCACACACCAGCAGAGTGAAAAAATAAAACCAAAGCCAGCAAACCCCACCCTGCCCCTGTCACTGCCACAGCACTACCAAGCTACTAGCCATGTGCAGCATGTGGGTCTGGGAACAGGGACAGGAAAGGAGAACAGTGAGCTCCTTTATCCCACCAGGGATGGGACACCAGTCCTATAAATGTAAATGTGCCAATGGAAGACTGGAATACTTTGTTCACTGGCACTTTGTTCACTTGATACCAGCTGCATGAGAAGCCCACCAGTGTCAACAGATTCAGAAAAAAATACTCCTTTCACTCCTGTGATGTGAAGCCTGGATGCACCAGGAACATCCAGAACATCCATGTTTTGTCTCAACTGCTCCACTGAACTTCAGAAAATTTTTATGTTCATTTCCCCATTCACATTCATTTAACTCCATTTTCCATGCAGATGGCCCAAAGTCCCAGCTGGTTCAACAGCAGGTTTAAAGCCTTCCCATGCCTGTCTGACAGCTGCTACAAGGCAGAATTCCCAACTGCCCCAACCAAGCTCCTTGTGACATTCCCAGTGCCAAGCTGGAAGGCTCCAGCCTCTGCCCTGGTGAGCCAGTATTGGCTCAGAACTCCAAAAGGAGAGGTCTTGCCATGCAAAACCACCCCAGCCAGGAAGAGGCTTCTGCACTTGGGTAAAAGCAGTGGCACACAGTGAAGATGCAACAGAGCAGGAGATGAAGAGCCCTGGTGGGTAAGACCAGGACCAACGCTGCTCTTTGGGGCTGCAAAAGGGACTTAGATCAGCTGATGTGAGTACTGAAGCTCCCAGGGGCAAGAACCAGCTCCTCAGCTGACAACATTCTTCTCATTCATCCCTGCAGCTGAGAGCACTGCTGAGTGCACACACCACGGCCAGCAAAGGGAGAAAAGCTCTGGAAACCTTTGCAGAGAGCCAGAGATCCTATCTCCTGGCACAACACCAAAAGCAAGAGTAAAAGTCTCTTCTGACTCTAGATTTCTAAAATATCTCTTCATAGAACCAAGTAAATTTTAAAGTATTTTCTTACTGCAAGTTAATTTAAAATTCAGGTGGGTGCATGGCAAATGCAGCTGATTTTGAGAAGTGCAGAAAGGTATAAACCCTAGCATGCTCACAGAATCACAGAATATGCAGAGTTGGAAGGGACCCACAGGGATCACCAAGTCCAACTCCTCATTCTGCACAGCATCATCCCCAAGAGTCACATCATGTGACAGATTCATATTCAATTTCTCTATACCTTCTTCCAATAGTAGAAAATGTAGAAAAGTAAAAAGCATCAGATAATACAGAAGCTATCATATTCTCTCTCCTCTTCAGGTTTCTTACCTTTCCTACTGGATTTTCCCTCGACTAAAAAATGTTAAAAAAAAAAGTCATAGTGGCTAAAAATCCCATTCTATTTGATTAATTATCTTTAGGTACATGACAATCTATTAATTCTAAATCCCTACAGACCTGCCATCCTTCTTTCCCTAAAGCTGCTTGAGGTGGGACTCTCCTTTGCTGGCATCTTTTAAAGATGTCTTTATGAATAGCAGCAGCAGTCTGTTCACATAACAGTGGGTACCAGGAGCTTTTAAGAGTTGCAGTCACTTTATCTTTCTGGTTCCTCTGCAGAGGTATGTGATACCTACACACCCTGTAATCACAAGAGGAGGATGTTCCAACAAAAGGTTTCAAAGCCTCAAATCTAAAGAGGTTTCTCAGTCAGATCCACCTGAATGTTACAGATATCTAGAGAGAAACAAGGATTAATACTCTTTTCTTCTTATGCTCTCCACTGACTGACTTCTCTGACAAGCACACAAGGTTTGAGAGTTTCCCCTGATGTTCCCAGGACACAGGAGCAGCACCTGCACCCCTCCTGCACTCCAGGGCATCAGTGCTCAGTCTGGCAGAGCTCACAGTGCTAACACCTACTGCCTTTGCTGGATCCTGCCCTTGCTCCTCCAGAGGAAAGCTGTGGAGCACTCTGAGTAACCTGGCACGACCTCCCTGCAGCAGCACAAACACCAGCTTGGCTTGCTTATGGCTCATGCTGCTCATGGCTTATAAACTCACATGGAGTCAAGGACATCACAGGCCAAATTTCAAAGATTTTTTTTTTTCCTTAATAAAAATGAAATCACACTACCTCATTATTTTCCTGTTTGTGGAGTTAGTTATAAAATATATAAACATTTTACATGCAGTTTCTTCATAGACCTGTGCCATATCACTCAGATAAAGAAAATCTACTGTAACTCACTGCTATCATCTGGCACTGTCATTAGCTCTTAAATTCAGAAATTAGCATTCTAAGGCACCTCTCTAATGACATGTATCACTGCCTGATACTCAAATTCTGGTTGTGCTTAACACTACAATCTGTGGAAAAAAAATGCAAAGAAAATAGGTATTTTTAGTAAAATCTATACAAATCAAAAAATTATATATTGTTGTATAAAAAACTGTGGGACTGCCACTTTCATTTTATCTTAAAAATTTCAGATGTCCATATTAAATGTTGAAGTCATATTTTCTGGGCTATCTAGATAACTTGGAAAAACAAAACAAAACAAAACCACAGCAGAAACCACAACAAGTAACCCATCAGCCTCCCTGGCTGTGGGAGGTCTCCCCCACTCTGACACTGCTCCCCCTGGATGCTGGCACAGACTCTGGCACAGAGCACCTAAACTGGAGCAGAGAGGGTGCAGCAGTCACACTGCTGTGTTTGCTGAGCCCCAGATTTGTACAATTATTACTTGTAGTCACCCAAGGAAATCCAAATGTATGGGGGTATGGCACAGCACACGTTTGCCCAAAGGTGAATGAGTGAAAAGGTCATTTCTGCACTGGTTTCACTGGGGGAATCCATCAGCAAAAGCTTTTGCAAATTTCTAACACAAAGATTCCACTGTTCTTGTAGGAAACAAGTACCTGTCTTGCAGGTATGACACAGGACAGACAGCAAAGTAATACACTTCTTTATTAATAAGAAAAGCTTTACTTTTCTTATTAGTAAAATGTAAACAAAATAGACACTATAAATATGCATGAGTAATCTGCATAATTTTATGGGCAGTAGGTTTGATGTAGAGTGTTGTTATTTGTACAGAGTCCATGCTGACAAGCCATGAACCACCAGTTTTTAGCAGACATATTTGCATAATGTTCCAGTCTCTTGAATTCTATCATCTCAATCTGACAAACAGTAACTACATTTTTCTAAAACAATAAACATACTAATTTCCTTTCAAAATAATCAAATAAACCCCAGCCTGTTTCCAGTAGCTATGAGAAGTCTCTGCAGGAGAATCAAAAGCCTCCCTAAGAGGCATTGTATTTTTTAGATTTCCTTATACCTACAATCACAATTTAAGAGACACCATTTATTGTTGTCACTGAGGGTGACAGCATTATTCCTCCTCTGCATACTGAAGACTTCAGACCCTGGGCTGTCATGCCAGCACCTTCAGCAACAACCACTTTGTTTAAAGGGTTTTTAAGAAATAAAAACAACTAAATCAAACACAAACAAACAAACCACACAAGAAGCTTTCTGTTGTACTGAATTTATGGTAGGCTGTATTTGCAAAAGGAAAATGGGACTTCACATTTCCAGTCATGAAGTTAAATGCTATAAACTGCTCAAGATGAGCTACTGGTGCCCCCGTGTGTTTAAGTGAGATTTTTACTGTTGTCCTATGCAGGGTGTAAAAGGCCTGAAATTTACATTATACACTTATTCCCTTCTATTCCTCAAAAAAAGGAAAACAACTGAAAAACAAACAATAACAAGCAAAAAAAGGCCCTTAAATATTGGCACAAAATTGTAAGCATGCAAAGAAAGAAAAAAAAAGTGTGGTCTCTTACTTCATAAATGCCCTGCCAGACAGAAACATTAACTTTTATGTTTTCTGAAATGTTGAATGCATTTCTTTATTTTATTCTTTTGTTCTCTTTTAACATAGATGCAGCCCCCTTATCTGTAGAAAGTTTGAATATGGCCCAGTAAGGCTTGCATAGTATTTTAGTGATAAGCTGAACAGTAAGTACAGAAACACAGCTAATCTTTAAAAATTTCTATTTTGCTCTTCAGTCTTTTTATAGATGCTGCTAAGTGACTCCAATATATCTTTCTGATAAGATGAATTAACACAGAGAGTGAATATTATTAGAGAAATTAGACTAGTTAATACAAGTTTATTACTATTTTAGATACAGGGCATTTTCTAGACATTACTCCTATTTTAGCAGCCTGACGTGAAGTAACAGTAAATAGAAAAGTGCAAAGCTACGGAGAAGATTACCAAAAAAAAAACCAAAAACCAAACATATATGTGTTTGTAGATTTCAACACAAGCAGAAATTTCTTTCAATTAAGAAGCTGTAATTTTTTTTTTTATCCATCAATAAGAAAATTATCTGGTCACTTGAAAGATAGCATGTGCTACTAAATGTATTTTCTGAAAATTGTCCTGGTTTTAGTTTTCTTTGGTATAGAATATGATTGTGGCTGCACTTTCTACAGCCAAGTCAGCCCTAAATTTTTTCTGGGGGGAAAGGATAGGGTGGGTGTTAAGGTAAGGATGGGAATGATCATGTATAGATCCTTGCAACACATCCAACCTCTGGTTTTCTAGCATTTTAAAGCCAAAACAGAATAATTAACACCAGAAAAAAATTAGAAAGCTGAGATGGAAAATGAGCAGGATCAGGAAATCTGCTTGTGAACTACCAGCAAAATAATATTTGTGTTGCATATTAAATTATTAAGGCCTTAATCATGGAAATCATAATAACATGGAAAATGTTATTATAATAATCTTTCAAATTTGCAAATATTTCATTATAATCCAGTTGCTAGAGTAAGCTTGTTTATATTACGACAGCTTAAACTTTTTTCCAAATTCTAAAGCTGCAAAAATAAGTTTTTCCTGACAGTATGTTGCCTGCAAGTGTACACATACAATGGGTGAAATCTTGAAAAGATTTCTTTTGAAAGTCAGTGGTAGCTCTGGAACTGTGGCTCAGCTGAAGCTGACAGCAATGACAGCTATCACCACTGCTGCAGGTCTGTGCTGCTGGGGCTATTTCTGATAAAAACCTGTTGTTAAGAAACAATTTTCTGTAGGAACATATTAAATATATTAAAGTCTTATTGATAGAGGGTTGATTTTATGCTGAGATGCAGTATCCAGTCAAAATGAAAAATAAATGCACCCCAGAGCAGTCAGGGACTTAATGATGAGAATGCAGGCATGAAATGAACCTGGTTTTAAAATTTTTACTTTGTCACTGAAACCTGAAGTCTGAAAACTGGTTGGAAGTCAACACTTCTGATGGCTCAGAATTTCTGATAAATAGTAAGCATTTCATACCAAACTTCACTGTCCATTATTTTCATGCTGAAAATCCCAAAGAAGACAGAAGAGTAGTGCAGAAGAGCAGCTGGTGAATCACCACTTTGCCATGATGGCATTTAAGATGAAAACCCTGTTCTGCTGTGACACATTCTAATAATTCTAAAACCTCTTTCCTTCCCTCCATCTTAGTTTTCCTTTCTATTATCATGCAGAATTTTTTAAGCACTTGCACATGGAATTATTAGCCAGTGAGAACAGTGTGCATGTGTTATGGAAAGTCCATAGTGAATTCTTCAAAACGTGAAATCTTGTACTGATTTTATTTAAAAACATACAGACTTATTTTTCAGAATTAAATACAAGTTTTGATGGCTTAGCTATCCTATAATTCACAGTCTGTATTTAAAAACAGCTTCATGGTGAAAATTCACTGAACTATATGTACTTTTTAAAAAAAGCAGTAAGAGAAAATATTGTGTGCAATGACATAAGACAACATTAACCTTGAAACTGCAAACAGCATTTTCTTAGGTTGGAGTTTCTAATCAGATACTTTTAGACACATATAGATAGACACACATCACCACAAGAAACCAAAGAAAAAGTAAGTGAAAACTCACCACTGAGTACTCCATAAAAAGCAACATTTGATACACAGGTCTGATTTACCTCTTTCAGAACTGACTGATAGCATTCACCCCACAAGACCATTTTTAATCAACTGGCTTTATCACCTTTCATTTTTACTCTGCTACATGCACAGATGGATTTTTAATTTTTTTTTAAATTTTTTTTTTAATTTTTTTTTAAATTTTTTTTTTTTTAAAAAGGAGAAACAAAAATATGTTTGCCTAGCCTGTTGTTTGTGGAAGACTGTACGGATAACTGGAAAACTAGCATCACTTCAGTCTCACAAACACCAGAAAACCTTTGATACTTATACAAAGAGATGCACAGTCTGATTTTGGTAACACTGTAATTAGAAAGTAACATCAAACAGCTGAGACTAAATATTTGCCAGAAATTCACACTTGCTTATAGCTTCTAAGGTTTCTCTTTTTAAATAAATGCCTAGAGAAAAGAAGAAAATGGAGAGCAAAATTACTCACTTCTACCATCTCTCCCTGTTTCTTTATGTATGAACATTCATAAAGAAGAAAAGTGTACAGCCCAAATTATGCTCTTTAAACTTAGTCTCTGTTATTTAAGTTTGCAGAAATGTGTTCATCAAAGTTTCTTTGGCAAATATATAAACTTAGGTCTGCAGTTATCTGGTAGAAATGCCTATTCAGCTTTAATCCTCTGCTCAGCCTCCATTAAAGCAATTCTATCTGTTTTCTAGGACAGTCTGTAAATCAGAACGAGGATAAAATAGAGAACATAGAATTAAGAACTGTGGAGTCTCACTGCACTGTGTCAGACTGATTTAATTCTGAGAGGAAGGTTGAAGGGTTCTGCCCTGTTTTGATGTACTCACATAAACAATAATATTTGGAGTTTCATGCCTTCAACCTCTTCCTGTCATGCCAAAAGAAGAGCTTCTGCCAAAAACATTGCATTATGGAAGGTGGAAGATGGATGGTGATTTTAAACCAAAAATCAAGCAACAACATGGTGAGGAAATCTATGACTTTAAGCTCAAAATATTCTTTATGTATCTATTTTTTTAATTATTACCAAAGCATACTAATAAATTAATCATAACTCAAACCAGAAATTAACTACCTTCAATGCTCTGTGGACCAACAAGATTTGTAGCCTGGTGTGCTGGATATTCTACCCGGGGTCTGGCAATGCCCAATTGCTCCATTACCCCATGGAGGAGCCTCTGGATATCTGCTTCAGTAACCCTGTCAGGTGTCCTAGGGCTGTGGCTAAAAGCTGAAGCCAATCCAAATGCCAGCAGAAATATCATGTTGCAAAGCAAAGTAGTTATCATAGTGGCAGCCACTCTTATCCTGTCAAAAAAAAAAAAAAAAAAAAAAAGAAATTTGGTTATAAATTATAGTGGGGGGGAAGAAGTCCTATACATGTGGTAAAAATAACATCTGATCCTACTATTGGACTTTACTACCATAGGTTCTAGGGGCAGCTGGAAGTCTAGCCAGCTGGAAATTGGGAGCCAGGGAGGGAACAGAGTGGATATATTCTTCTCTTCTATAAGAAATATTGAGCAGCAAACTGCAGAAATCAATTTGCAGACTTGCTTTTTCTGATAACGTTAATCACTGCAAACAAAATGAATCCACTTTTTCATTTGAAGAGAATACGTCATCCCCTACACCATCCAGCCCTCCACCCCCTCCATGTTTGTTATGCTATTTATAAAGCTCTGGTCTAAACATCAAGAGCTCTCCATCCAGGAACTGTGTTTTCCAGGCTCTATTCTTCCATTGCCCGAAAAATCAGTAATAAGAGAATGCTGAACAACCTGGATATATTTTGTTTGCATCTTAACACAAAAGGCTTCCGACTTCATATGCACCGTCTTTCCTACCTGAAACAAATGGGTTTCATTTGTTTCCTTGAATCCCTTGCACTAAATGGCTGCAGAGTGCAGTTTAATCAGGAAAAAACCCGCCAAAGCCAACAACAAAAACAACAAAACCACAACAAGCGAACGCCACTTACTGTCCTCTGACAGGCTGACTTTAATCGGGATGCTTGTCTCCTAAAGCTCCTTTCCCCCTCACTCAAGACTAATCAGAACGCATCCCTTGCGGTCCCCCGGACAAACAAACCCGCTGGAGATGCCCTGTGCTCCTCAGCACAGGCACAGCCGCCGCTTCCTCACGCCACACGCTCCAAGATGCTCCAGCCTCCGGCGCAAGGCACCTGGGAACGGCGGGGAGGCAAAAATGGCTGAAATCCCCAACGCCGGGAATATTCCCACCCACCGCACCCCTCCCGCTCAGCGGCCTCCGCTGGGATGGGAAAAGCCTGCTTTTCCCAGCAGATCCCGCCGCGGCCCCTGCGCCGCTCACCCCCCGCGGCCGCGCAGCCTCCGTGCGCCCCTGCCCGCGGAGACAGCTCGGGGCTGCGGAAAACCTGCCTTCCTAACTCAGTCACACTGACACTGAAGGGGTTTGGTGCATTAACGGTGACAGAAATAAGATACTGCATGTTCCTGGGAAAGCAGCCATCTTCCTGCTGCGATTTGTCTCTAGAATAACGCGATCAATGGTTTATTTACTGGATGATAGTGTTGCCTAATCAAGGACTTGGAAGTAAATGACTCCAGATTAAGCAAAGCACCCAGAGCTGAGGTTATCAAGAAGATAACCACAGAAGTATCTTGCTAAACGACATCTCTCATCTAACACAGCACTCTCAGAACAGTAGCTTCTAAAGGCTTTTATATGAATCACACCTTCACTGCTACTGACGGGAATGCATCACATCCCAGTTTAGCACAGCTATCTACAGAAAAACTGAGATTATACCCCATAAACCACAAGAGTCGCAAGAACTACACTTGCATATGTAGATCACTCTTTCTGCTGGTCTCTGGTACATGATGCAAACTGTAACTTGCAGGATTAAGCAGTAGGAACTTGGCATCTAGTGTTTCTACAAAACAACTTTATATAAAGGGATGTATGTCCAAACTGTTCTGCAGAACCTCTGAAAACAGAACCTAAACTTAATTACAGGTTTCATTGTCAGGGCCCTACCAAATTC
The DNA here is from genome assembly GCF_029582105.1 of Oenanthe melanoleuca. NCBI lineage: Eukaryota > Metazoa > Chordata > Aves > Passeriformes > Muscicapidae > Oenanthe > Oenanthe melanoleuca. The sequence continues at coordinate 31,049,654 of NC_079339.1, forward strand.
CCTCTAAGAAGCTAAATTTAGGTGTTTCAAGACTAGGTTGCAGGGATGATCAAAAGTAGCGTATAGCTCCACACAGGGCACATTGTTAATATGTACCAAATATTTTGAATGCTAATGCAGCTTTGACAATCTCGACTCTGAGTTTTCTAAACAAAAAAAGCAGTGTGTACCTCACTATTAAAGGAGCCACACCTCATTTTCTTTTTGACAATAACTTCTGTCCTGTTTCCAGCTCCTACCTCCTTGCATCAGCCATGACAGCTGCAAGTTTTTTTGCTGATCCTCCCTTACCTCAGTCAGATGATCCAAAAGACAGTGCTTTAACCAGCTCAGCCTATTGAGGGATCTGCCAGCACCAGCTAAAGACAGAGGGTAGGAGCATGCTGCCAAGAGAAGCAGCTTCCTCTTTGGATGGTGGTGAACTGAGATACTCCTTTACTTGATGAAACCAAAGCTTCCCATTCTTAATCACCACACCAAGCAAGCTAAAGATCTCCTCATGGCTGGCTCCCTGGTATTAGACTTTACAGTAATGTAGCAAGAGTGAGGCTTCCACAGAACAAGGAGCTGAACCAATTCAACTTGCAAGTTGGTGGATACATGGGGAAGGAGAAAGGGAACAGAAAAGACCTATTCTTTTGGTTAACATATCCTTTTAAGAAGTTCAGAAGACTACTGCTGATAAACTATGCTGCATCATGCCTTTTGCTAGTTGTGAGAATTACCAACACATAGCTAAGATGAACAGAAAAGACAGCCAGGACAGATTTACTTCTGGCTTCAGTATTTTCAGACTTACTAATTTTGGTGTCTACAGTATAACAGCATAATCTAACTTTCCAAGTCATTATAGAAGAACAAACTCAGAAAAGGGAAAAAACAATGGTTTTATTAAAACCAAACATATCCAGTGCTTCAGCTCTAACATTTTGCCAATAAGCAATTCACACATATAAAAAGCTAATGAATGGTTTCAAGTGTTTACTCTTAAATAATTTTACAACTGATGACAGACAAACAGTTTTCATTCCAAAAGATGTAAACATCTGCTTGTGCAAATCAACCTTTAACACGCTATGGCTTCTTACATTCGTCTCTTGCAACACTTACAGCATCTAAACCCAGCTTCTGCACCACTTAGTTAACATAATTCTACAGCTCTAAAAATAAATTAAAGCTCCCCTCTCATGTTAAGATAAAAAATTTCATTACTCATAACTGAAAATACTCGGTACCTACTGCAGAACACAACACTGGATGAAGTTTTAAGACTTTTCAATTCTTGAATAAACTGCACATTTGTTTTTCCTGTGTTCTAATAATTCTCCAGTGTGTGTGCACACATGGATTATATTTTGACATTTACCTACTCAACAAGCAAGCATTCCCAATTTACTCCAACAAAAATAAAAAAACATTGTCTCAAAAGAAATAGAGCTCATATGAGGTCCAACTTAGTAGTATCAGGGTGCTACACTACACTTGAAACTAAAAAGTAAATTTAACTACTAATACCCAGCATCAAAACACTTTCTTTCATATCTGTTAAATTAGTTTTAAATATTTAAGAAATTGTTTTTGAACTTGATACTTAGTCTAAATACTGCAAGAACAGTTTTGGGAGATGCAGCATGTTTTTAGAAGCCAAGATAATCAAAACATGAGATCTAGCACAAACATTTGTGTTAGATTATTTACAGATTAACAGATTATTTTTGTTTTATAAGTCAAATTCATTTACTTGAGCTGACTAACATTTAAAGAAGTTTCAGTAAATGAAGAAAACCTCAACGTGAAACAAATTGCTATTTGTACATCTTCACAACTCATTCACTTAAAACAAATGAAAAATTACAAATAAAAAGAGCTAGAAAAAAATACAAATTTAGATTTTTCCAAAAATTAACCAAGTTACAAAGAACCCATTTAGCCATCACATTTGATCTTATAAGTCTACTGGCTTTGCAGCTGGTAGCAGTTTTACTTCAGATATTGGATTCTTTGGAGAGCCTCTGTAACGAACTCTTTCTTTTCCTGAAGCACTTCTTGTGATCATAGATTTTTCTGGGGCAGCACCTGGAATATTTATATTTGCATTAACTCTCAAACTGGATTTAACCATTTCATGATTAGTTAGATCTTCTAGAATAGACTTTGGTGGATGAACCGTTGCTTTTTGTTCATGGATTCCAACAGTTCTGACAGAAACATCAGGCTTGTCTGATGGATTTAATGGCCTGTAACATGATTTGGATATTAAGTCTAGCTGCTTATGAGCTACAGAAACTTGGTCACATGTGCTTTCACTCCTGTGTGGTAAAAACATGGAATTCTTGGAGGGATTTTCTGTGCAGGGGAATAGGGCAGAATCATAGCTCAAAGATTTAACAAGTGGTGAACCAACACCACTTGACCTAACCATCTGAGAGCTCACAGATGGTCTGCTAGCCTCCAAGAGGGAATTCATTCTTCTTACAGACTGTCTAACTGGAGTACGTTGAAACTTCAGAGGTGTTTTAGTTTTGCTTGTAGAATTTGGATCATTTAATGAAAGCTGATTGAACCACTGTATGTGGTCAGAAACAGTTGATGTTTTAGTTGAAACTTTATCCAAATTTTCAGCTTTCAAGTATTGGTTGCCCATTTCATTTTGTGATTTGGGCGACTGTGAAGTAGGCAGCTGTCCTGCCAAAGAAGGTTTAGCAGTACCCTCTTCCAAATTACAGCACTTTACCATAGAGTTTTCAGCTGTTTGTGAGTGTATTAGTTCTATTTCCTCTTTTCTTCCAGAGAAATCTGATCTGTGTAAGTCATCTTTTGTTGAACTGTTCTCAACAGTAAACTTATCTTCCTTGGCTAGTACTTGAGGCACAGGAAGTTCTTTCAGTCTTTTTGTATCTGGTTTTGGGACCTGAAGTTCAATCTCAATAGAAGTTTTGAAGTTTCTTTTCTCCAAAACGCCAATTTCTTCTGTTTTTGATTGCTGTTTATCAGCAGCAGAAGATTGATTAAACTGGTGCAACAGCTCTCTGGATTTTACATTTGCTGGATTTTCAGAAACTTCTTCCACTAACACTTCTTTTGCTGAACTGAGCCCTGAGGGAAACGGAGTTTCATTTAATACTTCACTTGCTACAACTGAGAGGGATGGTTTTTTATCACCTATCAAATTGTGGAGAATACTCCCAGATGCAGAGAAGGCTTGCTTAACCTTCAGTAATGTTTCTGTAGTTGAATTACTTTCGTCTTCACAAAGCACAAGTTCCAAGTTGTTGTCTTGCTTGCTTACATTTGCAGATTTGAATTCATCTGGAATAACTGGTGGCTTTCCAAATATCAAAACAGGTTCTGAAGAGCTGACTCCCATTTCAGAGTGTCCAGGCAGAATTTTCTCATTCTTGCTGATCACCTGAGAATCTGTAACAGCAGGACTAGTCCACGACATTCGGTGAACTACCTTATTGTGACATTTTGGAGTTTGTAAGTTTTCTTCTGACTTGCTTACATTCCTTGAACCTTAAAATAAATACCACAGTGTTTAAGAATAATTTATTGTGATTTTAATAACTATAGACAAAATTCTTACTAAAAATAGTTATCAAAGTAGCACTGAATTTAAAGATACAATTATACTCTTAAATTTCAGAAACGTAAAAAATGTTATAATAAATGAAATCATGCATTTCCTCTCATTTAACTAAGAGAACTACTTAATTACACTAGAAACACAACAAGTGTTTTGGAACAATTGTTCTAAACCAATTTTTTCTCCCGAGAAGCCATTAACATGCAAGTGATTTTTGACTTAACTATAAGCATACTTTTAATCCAATTGCTTTCACACTTTTATCCATAAAGTTGCTTTTGCAAAGTAAAAGAAAAGTTTTCCCCATGTAATACATTTGGGTAGGCAATTACCTTTCTTAGGGAATTTTTCATTGACATATGGGCTGAAGAGTACATCTCTTTTTGCACAATCAGTTCTGCTTTCCAAACCTTGTTGACTTGCAAGACGCCTTCCAATATTTTCTGATCTATTGCCAGCTGCACATCCTGATACAGTATTCTTGAACAAATAAAAAGTGTTAATTGCTTTTATATAAACTTGTAATTTGGAATCTCATTGACAGAGGAAGTGTCAGGAAACCACTATGCAAAATCAGCAACAGCAGCCTTTTCTTGGCCATACTTCCTCTTGCCTTGATTCTCTGCAGACCTAGGCAGGGAACAGCCTCCCTGCAGTCAGGTAGACTTGATCACAGTGTGAACAGAGTGACTCTGTGCACAGGCTCTGCCAGGGCACACACTCCACTCAGTAACTGAGACCCACTGATCACAAGCATGGTGGGTTGATCCCAACAAGCAGGCAAGCTCCCATCCAGCCACATGCTCACTTTCCCCATTCCCCAGCAGGATGAGGGAGAGAACTGGAAAGATGAAAAGGAAAAGGGACACACACACCCCACAGACAAAAAAACCCAAGCCCACACATGATGTGAAGGCCACCACTTATAAAAATCAGGCCGATTCCCAGCAAGCCTCTGAGCAGTGGCTACTTTCCATAAATTATCCCCATCCCAGTTTTACTGGTGAGCTTAACATTACATGACATGGAATTGCTCCTTGGTCAATTCAGATCAGCTGCTCCCTCCCTCAGCATCTTGCCCCATGCCAGCCAAACACAGTACAAGCTGATCAGTTACTGCTATGCAAATAAACCTCAAGCTCCTTGTACTTGACAGCAAGCAGGTTCAATTAACACTGGGATCCCTCCATTACAAAATACATCCTTCCTGCTCCTGAAAAGCAGTGTCCCAAACTTTGGATTAAAATCTGCAGTCTAACCAAAGGACTGGGTACTTACCATTTCTCTGTTGCTTTTCCCCAAACCAAATCTCAAGCGTAAAGACCTACGAACCATTTCTTTTCGGCTTATCTTTGGAGAAAAACAACCAGTTTTTCCTGATTCAACCCTGGCAGAACAATGGAAGAAGGGACAAACTCTTTAGGAGGGCAATGAAAACATACTGACATTTATTTACAATTACTTCCTCCAGTTTTACTTATTTTATTGCCTTCTTGCCCACCTTTTTTTAATAGGCAGAGAAAGCTACTATACTAAATCTTATTTTGTTTTGAGCTCAATTTTGCAACATCAGAAGACCTGGTGGTTTTAAGATTACTATAAAAATTTATCAAAACAAATAATTTTAGAGACAGATTGAGGTCATTATTCAAGGACACATCTTTCCAATTTATCCTTAGGTTTTGAGAGTTAATTACCTGTATAGTTTTTTGCTTGCAAGTCTTTTACTTCTTCTATTTCCTGTACTAGTCAGATGATTTTCACCCATGGTTGAAGGAGATAGTGAGGTTTGTGATGACTCAAGACACACGCAAGGACTTGCTTCAAACTGAACTACAGGGAAAAAATTATATTTATATGAACTTAAAATAGTCATATTTTTTCAGATAAAAACTTAAAAGTCAACACAATAAAAAACAGGTTTCCAAAAGGCACAAATTTTTTGCTTATTTTGTAGAGTGCTGGCTTGAAATTACTTTGACTTCCACTTCAGAATTAAACAAAGCTGTTGCTTGTAGCATCCACAAAAGTGGCTGAAATGCAATTAATTACATGCCACTGATATCACTACCTCAAATAAGTTTCCACATTATTATCAGATCAGTCACTCAAATTTAAGAGCTCAAGAAGAAAAATTAGACATAGTCTCATTATTATTTGCAGTGTGCTTTTTTACATACCTAGCCAGAACAGCTAAAGCAACAATGAAAAAGAGTTACTTCTTTTACTACTGGACGTTTTATGAAACACATGCATCACTGCTATCTTTATAAAATGTCATTGCTTTGGTTTACTTATCTATAGAAACAAGAATTTCATGGAGAACATGAAATGATTTAATAAAAAAAAGCACTAAGTTTTATAGCACTCATTTGAAGAGGGAGGGTAATCAAGCAAAACAGCCAATCCAGAAATATTCTTCCACTCTAACTTCAGTTGGCAACATATAAAAGAACCAAATAAAAAATCCCCAGGATTTTCAGAATAGCCTGATGGCTGGAAGCACTCTAGCAGAATAAAGTGGTACTAAAGTATTGTCAAACAAAAGTAAATTTTTCTGTAGAGTTTTGAAATGTAGCACCTAGAGGAAAAACAAGATGTGATAGGACACAAGAAAGAAGCTTTATAAAAGCAACAGTTACATTTCACATAGAGCTAAGATCAGCTATTTAAATATTTATGAGACAGAAGGCTACAACTTTCAAAAGCCTAGAAGCATAGGCAGTCTTCATGGATTTGTGCACCAAGAAACAGGAGTATAACCTGAGTGATACATAGGGAGCAAAAAAGGTAAAAGGACATCAGGATTGCAAGTAAGAGAGATCCATAGAACAAAAAACCAGAAAGAGAATTTGGCTTTTGCTCAGTCCATGTAGCACGAGTCACCAAAGAACACAAACAGACACAATTTACCAAGGTGGGGAAGTAGTGCAAGGAACACTTCAGCAACGAGCACCAATGACTGTTGAACAAGAACAAACAGTTCCACTCTTAAAAGCCACCAACAACCACTTCAAGGAAAAAGTGATGGCACTGTACCTGATGCTGGTGTGGAGCTGCTATTAAATATGCTACTTGGTAAAAACTCAAAGGCAAAATTATGCTTAAAAGACCGTCTCTTCTTGCTGGACAAGTCCTGAGAGCAATCAGTTGGAAGTTTCCGCTTGGTACTTGGAGTAAGAACCACCGGAGTCACTGATGAAAGGACTGAAATTAAGAAAATCAAATTTGCAGCACTAGCTTAAAAGTTGGAGAGTTTAAAGTAAACAGTTGTTTTGGGTTTTTTTTTTAACTCTGAAAAAAACTTGTTGCAAAAGCTTAGCCGAAGAGCATGCATTTTGAACAGGCAAAGCAATCAGTATAGCTTAGGGTTTGATTTTTTATTTTGTTGGGTTTTTTGCAAGTTTAGAGTACCAGAAAGGAAAATCCAAACCCACATATCAATAAAACAATATTGGTATTAGGAGAAAGTAAATGTACAGTCATCTTCCTTAAGTTTTAGAGATGGTATTAAAGCATGAAAGAATTTTAGCCCTCACAGATTTATTGCAGAGATGATAAAATGCTGCACTACTGCACTGAAGCCTTAGTGGTTCATTAGCTAAAAAGCACAAGTTTGGTTGGGTAATCCCCACAGAGCTAAATCACACAGCCCTCTACTGCAGTGATTGTAGCTGCTTCAAGAATTACAGTAAATGCAGTATCCTCAAATATGTATCTATATTCCATTTTAAACAATTTATATTTAATCACTTTCCTTCAACTAAGTTCTAATTCTTTAGTTAAAAAAAACAATTGTTGAATATAGTTAACAAATCCAGAAGATACTGCATGGGCTTTACTCAGTACAAATACATCAATACCTACCACTTCTGTCTTGTTGAGGAGTAGTGGAAGGTGTTCTGTTAGATTTAAATTTATTCAATGCTCCACTAACAATATCTGAAATGCAAGACATACCAAGCAATCAAATTTAAATGGGAAGCTTGTCTTGCTCTGTTTGTTTTCAACTCAAGTTTAACTCAACTTGAATTTTTTTTTTAAGGACAAGAAAAAAAAAAAGCAACAGCAAATCAGTTTAAATGGTTATTTTATGTACAGAAAATCATAACCCAGATCTTCCCACCAATATAGTTTTTATTGCTTTCACAACAGCTGGAAAATTATCTTCCTTAAAATAAAAATTATTTTAAAAAACCAAACAAAAAACCCAACAAACAAACAGAGCAGAGAAGTACAATACACAAAAAACCATCCCATGGCTAAACATACAATCATACAGCCTTAATTTCAATTACTGTCAGGTTTAATACTCCAGGTACATGAGCTAAATAAATACCTGTTTTTATAGCAATACATAAAAGATCCCTTTGCAGTGGATTTGAATGAAGTCAAGCATACATGTTCCATAGTATTTCCTCTAAGAGAGTGCAGAACTGAGAATGCACCATTTTTTTGTCCATATCTGGCAAAAAAACCCAACTCAGCCCTGTTGAAAACTGAAAAAACCTCACCCAAAATTCCAGATCCATACTACCAGAGCACACAGTACCCAATAATATCCAATTCAGATTTATAATTCAAAACACAAATTAGCTACTCTAATTCAAAACCCACTTGCCATTTGCATCCCTGCTTTCTCATGACCTGACTTTTCAAAGTATATAATAAAGCACCATTTCAAAATTAGCAACAACAACAAACAAACAAACCCTTTAGCCTTCTGAAACAGGATCTGGAGTTGACTCAACAAAAAGTGAGAATAATAATCTGGCTACACAAATCCACAATAGCTTCTTTAGTAGACAACAGACACGAAAACTCTGAGTAAATATACAATAATGTTATTATTGAATCTTATACAGATTTTGCAAACCAAACCCAACCAATTTTGAAGACATCTGTTCTGCTTGTGGAAGAAGCAAGTGCTTAGGATCAGATTACCTGAAGTCTCAGTTCTGCTTTTGGTTTTGAAAGTTTCACAAAACATACTTACCCCCAACACTTCGATGCCTCCTCCTCTTACATTCACTGGGAGATTCATTTTCACTGTCTTCATGGCCCCACAGTGAGGGAGTAGATTGAAAGACATCAACACCTAACATTGAAGGAATCTTTTCCAAGATAAATTCTGGTACTTGTCCTGGAATAGTTGAGAAGTATTTTGTTTTTTTAATTATTCTTAAAAGTTGAAAAGAAAATCTGCAACACATGGAGACACGTTGATAAGCATTTATCATCTTACCAATTTCTGCCGCATGGTCGATAAGTGTTTCCACGACAGCAGCTTGCAAACGAATTTTTTTTTCTGTACTAGCAGACATCTTTTCATTTTCATTCGAGTGCAAGAGGTTGGGAGCAAAAATCACTGCCAGATTACTGCTATCCATTCTGTTTTCACTGGATCTTAACAAGAAAAGGCTTTTTTAATTTAAATTATCAGAATATAAGCATGGAGAAAGAAAAGACCAAATAAGACAAATGCAGTTAAAAACATAAAAACTCATTCACTGGAGTGGTTACATAACAAGATTAATGTATAGATGTATGCACTCCAGGCCAGATAATTGCACAACTATGTTACTGAAACCAAGAAGTTATAGATCCCCCTCAGTTTTAGGGAATGCAAGGTATTAAATCATGGTAATTCTGCTGAACAAAGCTTGAACAAATTCAAGTCTCCAGTTAATTAAGTTTTCATAGAGAAAACACTGGATGTTGAAATAAAAAATAGGGATGATGAAATAAAAAATTATGACTGAATTTAAAGAATATCTGCAGATATGAAAGTGTAAAATGGCAAACCACTCACAAAGTTACAGCACTTGCCTCAGCAGAGAGATGGTTAAGGGAATTCAGTGCTATTTACAAGCACACCCTTTACACTGACCTCAAGGACACAGTTCTCAGAAAGTTGAAAAAGTATCTTAAAGCTGCAATTGTTCTGTCAGCCATCAAACAGGACAGCAAAATGGTTGCAGTTTTCTTCTCATTTCCAAGCTGCTGAGCTTTGAATAGGCCTTCCTGCAGGTGAGGTGGGAGGATGGGTTCTGGCAGCTCTCTAAAGAACTGTTTGAGAAGCCCTGCAACATCACATGGCAGTGCAGCTGAGAGGCAGTTTTCACCTTGATCCAGTTTACTCTGAAATTTTTCATAAGAAACACAATTTAAAGTCGTCAACATATTGTCAGATTTCAACATTTAGGCAGTAATGCTCTAGCCCATGTCACAACAGTCATGTCTTCCCCACTGCTAGTTTCAGCCTTGTCATGTTTAACCCAACTACATTATCTACAACGAGACACAGGCATAGTCCGACCATGTGTGTTAATTAAGAGGTTTACCATCTTCCCTCCACCAGGAGAACATTGTTAAACAAATATCCTCATAGCATCCAGTGTGCACAATAGCTAGTAAGTTTGTTCAGACCCAAACTATTTTCATCACATGGAAGGCAAAATATTTAAAAGAAAAAAGCCTGTCAGCTTCTAGATTAGATCTCCTATCATTGCCAGAGCAGGCAAATGTTACCAATGTACTTCCAGTATTAAAACTTGAATATGACTGAAAAAAGTCCAAAAATTAAAATATGCTCAAGTGAAACACAGCTTATTAAGAAAAAAAAAGAGCTACTTTAGAGAATACCTTTAAAGCTTTTAAGCGAACAAGAGATCCAGACTTTCTGAAGAGCCCCTCAGTATGAACATGTTCTTCCAAATATGCACATGTATCAATGAGAAAGCTGAGGAAAGAATGGTAATATAGGTCTGATGGTCAGAATAAAGCTTGGGGTTTTCCCACAAAAACTGTTTCACCATTTTTTGTAAAACTTGATATATAGAATAATTTCCCCCAATGACAAGAGTATAAAGAAATACAACTGAATAGGAACCTTGAATTCTCCATCTAACTTCTGCATCCCTCCTTTTCCATCTGGAACTACTTTTACACACCCCAAAAGCTCTAGCAGGCCTGAAACAATTACATTTCTTCTTCTGACAAGGGTTCATAAAGAGAGCAAAGTAAACATAGAAGCTAAAAACACATTGTAATTTACCTTGGAATATAACCATATTCTGGCACAAGTGATTGTGGCAACGCATGAAAAGATATTCCAAAGACTTTACCCTGAAAAACAAAATTCAAATCATGTCATTCAAAAGTTGATATAATTATCAACTACATATTACAAAGAAGCACACATTCCACAAGTAGACATAAGGGTAGTTAAGAAAAAAAAACAAAACCAAAGTCTTTCAGATAAGACAGATAAGAGCTATTGTCTGGAAAATCACTCTCCAGAGATCTAAAACAAGTAATGCAATCTAGATGATTGTGAAACAGCGGAAAGCTTTTCTGCTGTATGTCTTACACTTCTTATTTTATAAGAAACTGGTTTTCTTATAGAACTCACAAATCAGTAAGGATATTAACCAGATTGTTTTGGAATCTCACCTTAGTTTTTCAAATTGACTATATCCTATTTTTCTTAAAAAATCAAGACAACTGAAATAACTTTTTAAATAAATTTTTCTTCATCTCAGACACTCAAAATTGCTTTTTTTGGGAAGGATTAATCTCAACAGAACTATCTAGGCAACTATTCTGAACCTCGTATTTAGTATTTCTTCTTTAAAAACTGATCTCTACTGCCTCATAGCAAGACATTAGAGTATGCTACAAATTAGAAAAAAGTAAATCTCATCAGTCATTACTACTGATGTTCACCTACAGCATCAATAACTTCTACATCCTACAACTTCTACTTTATTTTTTTTATATTCACGTTTACAGAACATGCAAGCCAGTCCCTCTCCCAACCAGAAGAGGTCTGGGATCACACCCAACTTGTTCTTAGAGCTGAATGCAAACTCTTAGTCATTCATAGCTGAATTTCAACGTGCTGTCCATGTTAGGAAAACAGTTAATCAGTAACTAACCCATTAGACCCAATCTAATCTGTCCTACAGAACACAAACATAACACAGTCAGGAAAGAGAAGCAACACATCTGTCATTGTGTTCCAGGTTGCTACTAAAACTACAAAAAGAAAATTATCTGAAAGTGAGAATGTTTTTTTCTGTATGTATAAGATTACAAACAAGAAGATTCTAGTGGTTTGGAATTCAACATTTAAAATTCCTAACTGACATGCTCACTTCACTAGGTTTTGTTTGAAGTATCAGAAGTTGTGATTTAATTCCTTATTAATAAATAATAAAGCTATTAAAACTATGTTTGTTCCCTCATAGCAGAAATAGGACATCCCTTGGCAAAACAGATGTTATTCTCTAGCTTTTCCTCCCTTGCTGAGTAGTTAAGTACACATTTTCTTCTTTGCATACAATTTAAGTACTACAGACAGCAATGTAGACATCTTTTATATGTTGTTCACAGTTTTTATTATCTTTTCGTCAAATGAAAAAGTCTGGAACCACATGTTTGATATTGACAAGGGGAAGAAAACTAATTCTAAGTTTAATCTTGCTTTGTTCCTTTCCAAATAGCTCAACTCCAGCAGATCTTCCCAACTTCCTTAATTTATATTGACCAAGGATTACTGTGTAATGTCTTCTCAGCCCTACAGAAAGCTCAGTCTGAGGATGTTCAGCTCTCTGCCATACCAGCTGCACACAGATCTTGTTTAGGACTTGACCGTGGTTCACACTTTATAAATTAGAGACTCTACCAGAAGATGAGTGCTCTGAAATGGACCTAAGTGCTGGCATCCACTGTAATACTTCAGTTTTAATTAAGAGTCTTGAGACAGAAAACACTTTTTTTATTCATCAACTTCAAAACAGGAAGGTAACGGGAGAGATTTCATTCCTGGAACACTGGCAAATCAAGGCAAGAGCTGTCTGTGCCAAAATACTTAGTCATGCTTTATATTAAGAAACCATGCAAATAAAGCCCTTCAAAAACCCCAAAAATCTAAGAAGTCAAATAAAATACATACGGCTTTTAGAAACAACACCGCAGCTATATTCCAAGAAAAAATACAATTATTAAGATATGAATTCCGCGGCGAGTGACATCAATCACAGTGAAGCATAAAAAGCTCTTGCAGGGATCAGAGGGGAGCGTGCGTGTTTCAGGGGCCAGCAAGCCCACGCACAAAAGAGGAACACACCTCCTTGGCCATCTGGCCTGCCCGGCAACAAGCGAGTCCCAAACCGCCGGGGGCTTCCAGCGCCACCGAGCCATTACCTGCCCGAATCACAACACGGGTATAGCACGGCCCCCTGGCGCGCTTGCTGCAGGAAAGGGGAACAAAGCTCTATTCCCCGTTACAGGAAGCGATGCCCTGTTAGGGGAACGGCACTGCTGCTGGAACCAGCGCTCCCGGCGGCAGGAGCAGCCCTGGGGCCGTGTGAGCCCCCCGGGCTCTGCCAGGCCCGGGAAGCGGAGCGCCGCGAGCCCCCCCGCCCCGCTCACCTCCGCCGCTGCTCCCGGCGCCTTGGCCGCCGCCAGACAGCTCCCGCTCTTCACCTTGATCCCGTAGGAAGCCCGGAGCTCCTCCAGCACCGCCAGCCGCACCAGCCTCCGCCTCTGCTCCGCCATCCCTATCCCCCCACCCTCTCCGCCCGGCCCCGCCGCCCCTCAGAGCCCGCCGGGCGCCATCGCTCACCGCCCGGCTCAAACAGCGCGCGGCCCCGCCCGCGCCGCTCATTGGGCCGTTTGCCGTTCGAAATCAGGCCCCCGCCGCCCAACGGCCGCGCGGGGCTGCCCGCCGCGCCTGCCGCCTGCGCCGCCTCTGCGCCTACCCCGCCAAGGCCCCCGCGGGCGGTCGCGCTGGCTGCCTAAGGGCCGGGAGGGTGGAGCAGTTGGGAGCGGCTTCATCCATCCACCCATCCATCCCCCATCCATCCCCCCTTCATCCCTCCATGCCCCATCCATCCCTCCATCCTCATCCATCCATCCATCCATCCATCCATCCATCCATCCATCCATCCATCCCTCCATCCCTGCATCCTCCTCATCGCTCCATCCCCCTTCATCCCTCCATCCGTACATCCCATATGCCCTCATCCCCAGCACTTGCCCGCCCCTCGCCCCCACAAGTGTCGGGCCAGCGGTGCCGAGTTTGGGGATGGTTCAGCTTAGTGGTCACTTAGAAACAAATGTCTCTCTCCGAAAATAAATTTCAAACTAAAACAGCCGCCCACCGCGGTTTTGTGGGTAAACTGAACTCTCCACCGAACCTGATGGCCAGGGAACGTCGGGGATGGGCGTAGAAAAAGTGTCGAGGTTTTTTTTCCCGTCTGTTTCCGTCATTGGCGCTGCTTTCCCCTGCGTTACCAGGGCTCTGTGCCCCAGCTGATCCATTATTTCCATAATTTTCTGCTGGCAAAGCCACACTCCGCAATCTCAGTGGCGCTTGAACCATTTGCTCCGGGTTTGGCTTGTACTCTAAATTTGGGTTCCCTTGCCCGTTCCGTACAGTGAGCTCAGACACCTCCTGCAGCAAAGGCATTTTGGGCTTTGTACTCTGTCATTATAGGAAGCACTGCTTCCTTTTTTCCTTGGTGTTTTTTTGTTTGGTTTTGTTTTTTCGAGTTTTGTTTGGTTTTGGGGTTTTTTTTTTTCCTACTCCGAAGTAACTCTTCACATGCCAACAACACTCCAGTTAACCAAATGCAGTCTTTCTGTGTAGTCAGAAAAAAGCACTGTATCATAAATAAGCTTTCCAGCTTTTCCATTGTAAGTATTCTGTTATTAGTTCTAGAGCAAGTCTTGCTTTACTGAGAGAAACATTAAGATTACTGCAAAGCTTAGACACAGAATGACAACAAGCTCGTTACAGTGCTCTGAACACTTAGGGAAACAAAGCTGGAGAATAAAAAGAGAATAACTAGAATTTCCCCAAATGTCAGAAAAGTGTAAACGGAAAAAACCCCTCTAACAAATTATATAGAAGAAAGACATAGCAACAGTAATAAAAAGCAGATTAGATACAAATTTTCTTAAGTAAACCCCCCTAATTTTGATTATGGATGTCTAAATTATGTCTTTGTACAAAAGGAATATTCCTCTAAATGTGTTTTTAGTGTAGCTTTACTGTATTATTATCTGTCCTGGCATCAAAATGTCCTGGCTTTGAAATGGCATGAAAATACAAAATTTAACCCTAAAATATCACTAAATTTCTCTAAATAATGAGAAAAATAAAGGAATCCAGTAAATAGCTACCATAAAATTTAATTTAAACAAACAATCTTCCTTCCAACGTAGTTTTTTTGTAGTAATGATGAATTACACAAGAGGGAGCTATGACTGGATAAATATATCAGAACTTTCCATACTGAGTATTTTCTGTTTGGTATTCACTTCAGATGAAATACATTATGATAGTATGTCCAGCATTTTTTTTTTACTTAAAAAATGTGGTGTGGGTAATATTTCAAGTGACACTATTATCCAAATGTTGTCAACATCATTTGTCAAATATTTTAATATTCTTTAGGTGACGATTTTAGCATGTTTCTGTTTTATTTGCAGGTAGAGAGTGCAGCAGGAACAATTATTTTGCAAATAAGAATTATAGTTTTGCAACCAGTTGTAGCATCCCATCTCAAATCTTTTACACCCATTTGAAATCGAGTTAGGAAAAATAATAAAATTAAATTGCTTGTTACACATAAATGTTTGTGTCCACACACAGACACCTTTTTCATTATTCATATATAGGTATATGTTTACATTTTGGAAGAAAAAGACCAGAACATCAGCACCTACATTTAGCATGGTATTTTGTGAATTTTGGAAGCTACTACAGCAATGACAGCTTTGAAAAGAAGTCAAATGCATACTAATAATCTCATTTCAGTAACCACTCAGAACAGTTAGTGGTCAAATCTACCAGAAAATCAGCCAGAGGAAGCAAAACCAAGCTACTCCAAAGAGCAGGGTAACATGAGGAGTATGAAAAACAGACCTTACTCCAAAGTACCCCTCCCTGAACAAACTCAGAACTCAGAGGGAGGAAGTGTAAATATCCAACATTCTAGCAGTACAAGGACTTCCTTTGTCTTACTTCTTCAACAGACAAGCTGAGGGAAGAAAGACCATAAGGGCAGATTATCAAAAGTAAAGACCATGTGAGGAGAAAGCCAGGCCATACCATTCAGGAGAAACTCTCAGAAGTAGCTGCACAAGGGAGGTGCATTGATGTCCTCAGAGTTTGACTGTTAGTACAGTTCATCCTGAACATCCTTACTCGTTCTTGCCTCCTCCTGGCTTTCTCTCTTCATGAGGAATTATTCACTCCAATTCCCAGTTGTCATCTTTCCATGTAGTTCAGCCTGCACTTATGTTAGTTATGTTAATTTTTCCATCTCCCACTTGCCCTGCTGCTTTACCTTGTTTTCAGTAAAGAATTTTGCCCAAGACTGAAAGTGCTGAGAGGTGACCAGTCTTATGCAATGATGTCCCTACTTGCAACAATTCTGAATTATGTCAGAAGTAAAACAATCTGGACACCTGAATACCATCAATATTTAAGATTAACTGTATCTCTTATTTCTGTGACTAACTTGATGGCGACTATTTCCAGATGAAGAAAATTGTAAGAAAAAGTATTTAAAGTCTATTTGAAGTAAGAAAATAAGGTTAGAGAGAATATCCTGTGAAACATGGTTTGAGGATACAATATTTCTATTTAACCCATGTTTTATTTGGCTTATGAATTTGTCTCTATTTACCCTCCTCTTATTTCATGTTTTTCAAGACACAATAGCAGAAAACCAGATATGACATTCTTAAAACTTTAGTATTGATTGTATAAATTGTTAATTCTACATCTGAACTTGCTCCATATACACACTTTTTGGGGACACATTATGAAAGCTAAATTATTCAGGTTTGAATATTCCATGCTATGAATCATCAGAATTATGCCTGAAATGTTCTAAAACTTTTTGGATTTTGTGGAAAGTATTAATGGAATTTGTTTTCTACATTCACTAGTGCTGTGGTCAAATAAGTTTTTCCAATGAGATTTTGGAACAGCTCTCAAAGTCCAGCAGTATACAGCATATGTTTCTTCTCAGGGTCACAAGACATGCCAGCAAACCTGCTCCAGCTTGGGCTTTTCCTTCCATCCACAGATCCTGCCAGGAGCTTGCTTCAGAGCAGACTTCCACCTCCTTCAGCCTTCCACCAGCTCTGGTATGGGGTTCTTCATCCGCTGGAGGATGGGCTGCAGCAGCAGATGGACAGCTTGCCTCACCGTGGTCTTCACCTGAACTACCAGGAGATTTCCCAGTGCCTGGAGCACTGCCTCCCCTGCTTCTTCACTGACCATGTGTCTGTGGAGCTGTTTCCTTTTTGTATTCTCAATGCTGGCTCCAGCTACTGCTCTGCAGCAGGTTTTTCACCCATATTAAATATGTTATCCCAGAGGCACTACAGCTGTCGCTGATGGGCTCAGCAGAGGCAGTTCCATCTTGGAGGTGATTGGCATTGGTTGTGTCAGACCTGGGGGAAGTTTCTATTAGCTTCTCGCAGAAACCTTCATTGTAGCCCTCCTGCTGCCCAAACCTTGCCATGCAAACCCAGCAGAGGTTTCTTCTCTGAAGAGATATGGTTTTGATCCATTGGAGCAATCATGCTGAGGATGCATTACTGAGACAAGACATTCATTCTGAAGACCTATGGTTCTAGAGTTTGGTGGTTAATAAAACGTCCTTTGGAGGAAATAAAAGCTTCAGACTAGTGTTATTCTGCATGTGGAAAGGAAAGTAAAATTATTCTTATATTGCTCCACATTTATAGAATACTTGAGATCAGAAGTGCTTCAAAAACTATATATAGAGCACAGTCACCTTCTGAAATCCTGTACAAGTACAAAGGCATTGACTTGGGCAGACCTCGAGGCAAAAGTTAGATGAGACACTAAACATGTCTTGTGTTACAAATTTGTCACAAGTTTTCCAGAAGGATATGTTGCCTTGTTTATTTATTATTAATGGCAACACATAAATTTTCACAGATTGTCATAGAGTTTAAAGAAATAACTTATATTTTCTAGTGTGGCTGTGTTTTATATCACAATCCAGCAATTTATGTACTAAGGGTAACAATTGTTAGACATTTTTTCAAATGGGAGAATTATGTGTATTTGGTTATTTTTGGCACAAAAAATGTGGAATTGCATTTGATGGAAAAGTTTGTAGCTGTTATGAAATTGTATAAGAGATTAATTTAAACCTCTCCTCCAGCTGATAATAAAGCAAGAATATGAAACTTCATTTTATACTCTACCCAGTCCTATAGATTACTTTGAGAAAACTTGTCAGATAATTTCTGGAGCAAGGTTTAGGATAAGGAACTGGTTTCTAGTCTTTCTAGTTTCATTTCTGATTTCAGACAACCTTCCATATGAGGTAAAATAGAGAGAAAAATGCCTTTTCTTCTGGGATATCATCTGGCTAGATTCATATTTTAGATGCCTTAAGAACATAAAAATCAAGTAACAGGAAGTTTAGATATTCTAGTCCTGGGTGGAAGGTGAGTGGGGGTTTAAAGGTGCTCTTTTGGATTTTTGTCTGCAGTGGGATCTCAGGTGGAATGCAGCTGCCCAAGTCTGCTATGAAGCACCCAGTGCTTTAGTTAGATACACCATGGCATGTCTGAAGTAGGAGCTGTGCTGAATCCTTTAGAAGTTTAACTCCAGGCCCAAACTTGATGTTTTTCCTCTTCTGACTTTTCATCTCTCCCTTTTACTCGGTGTGGGAAGGAGAGATGGTAAAGCAAGCAGCGTATGGGAAATTAAAATGAGAACAAAAGTCTGTCCAAATTATGCAACAAGGATCATTATGCTATAAAATTACTCTTCAAATGTGGCTGTCATTGAGAGGTATTAAGATTTCAACAGTTATTTTCTCGATGAAGACTTAATTTCTTGCATAAAAAGGTTTTTAAGCTTAAAGCAATGCCTACACAATTAACGTCCTTTGGCTTTTTGAATGTTTGATGGGTTCTAAAGGATTTCAATGTTACAGGAGTATTGTTATTCACTACATATCAGTAGTATCAAAGTACTGTCACAATAGCCTTCAAATTTTAAAAATTACAAATATAATATATTGCTAGGTAGAATGATCGACCATTTTGCAATGGAATGTGTGCAGGCTTGAGGGTTGTGCTGCTTTATCTAGGGTTAGAACTGGGTTAGGCAAAAAACAAGCAGTAACTAAATTTCTTCTGCCAATTCAAAAGAGAACTTTACTGGAAAACAGTAGAGAACAGAAGCCACAGATGCCCTTTCTTTAACTCTGTTCTCTGTTTCTCTTATGCAATGGAATTTTCATGTGTGCAGTGAGGCAGAAACGAGCTGTTTGAATATTCCAACAGGGACAGTATTTGAAGAAATAAAGTCTGTACATAAAATTGTTTAGTTTCACAGAGAGTACAGTGAGGTACATGTCACTGGAGGGCTCTGCTGTGCATGTGTGAGTACTCCTTGGCCTAGGAACAGCAACCTGGTGTGTGGTTTTGAGCTAATTTACTTTGAAGAGCATACACAGGGTTTTCTTTCTTAGTTTTCCCCTAGTCATCCTATACTCATCAATTACACAATTATTCATTGCAGCGTTGTTATGATACCCCAGTGCCCATCTTTGGAGTTGCTTTCATCTAATTTCTTCATATAAATTTACTTGTTTTTCTTTCCTACAGTAGAAAAGATAATTGCAAAGGAAAAATAATTTTCACTTATTTTTATTGCTTCTTTTTTCCCCCCTCACTTTCTTTTAACACATTTTTATTACAAATGTGCCTGCTGGATCTATTAGGAAAAGTTTGGAATCCAAGCAAGCAAGACATTGGGGGTACTACTAGGTAGAAGACATAGGTTAATGATATGGCTTGTCTAGGAAGGTCAATGGCTGAGCTAAATATACAGATCTCTTGGAATTCAGTCCCATTAACCACATACTGACCTACACAACCTCTTTTTTCCTAAAGCATCAGTAATTCTAACTGAGTAGAAGAAGTGGTACTGTATAACTTACACATTACTCTACATGGCCTGATCCTGTTGCCTTTATAATAAGTACAGAGATCTCTAATAGCAATGGAGTCCAGCTTATATTGGAAAGCAAGAAAATATGTCTTCAAATAGGCTCGCACAAACTGTTCAGCCAACACACCACGTATATTTCCACGGGTAGGGGCTGGTTAGTAAATATGGAGTAAAACCAGACCTCAGTTTAGACAATGGCAACTGTTTCAAGAGATACAATACAACTTCTTTACCACCCATTTTTGGATCTGAATTAGTCTACTGACAAACTTTTAGAGAAAAGCAGACACAAACATGCAGTGTTACTGTAGCTGGCAGTAGCATTGTCACATTTATTACTCCTATTTTCATTACAGTTGCTTTTACAAGAAGCACCACCATCTCACTGTCATAAGGGATGTATGTCGATGTAGTTTTGAAACAATCATGTTACTTACAGAGTCACAATTCTGAAAACTCTTACACATACAGATACCTTTCTATTCTTTGTGGGTGGATCGTTATCTGTTTGACAGGCTCGGCAGGTTTTGAGTGCAGAGGAGCTCAGGGCAGCTTTCTCTGTAGGACTGTGTGAATGACCTGGGTCTCTGCAGGGCAGGTGTGTCTGGTGTGGTCACTGGTGTCCCAGGCTCGGGACACAGGTTTTGTCACTCGGGCAGCACCACAGGGCCATCCATGGCTCTGCAGCATCCCGTGCTGGACACATCCATGTGGCTTCACTGTGTGAGCCTGCAGGCTTTGGAAACTGCACTTCCCAGCTAAGTGTTGGTCAGTAGTTAATCTTTTCTTTATTGCATCTCATCATATATTCTTCTAGCTTTTTAACCTAAATATTATATTATGTTCTTTTGAACTCTGTTATCTCTCTCTTCGTCTTAGATAAATGATAACCCAATGCTTTAATGTAACATAGTAAGCAAAATAAACTTGAAATTTCATGTATGGAAATTGTTTTGTTTAAAATATTAAACTTGTCTGCTCATCTCTTACTTTCAATTATTTCAGAAAAGTGAAAAACTAATACATTAGGAATGTATTAATACTAATACATTAAGAATGAGAAGGCAACAATTCAGAAGGAAAAAGAACAGAAGAGCTTCAAGAGACTCCTAATGAAACCTGAAAATAGAATATACTGCTGTATACTTAAATTTCTTCCATTCTTTGTGATCTCTGGAATTTTGCACTATTTTTATCATGGCTTATCCAAATATTTCAAATTTTCAAATTGTCATGCAGGACTTTTTCTACATCTTTACTCTACTAGGAAAAGCAGTTCTAATTATATATATGTATATATGTATATATATAGCTATTTTTATATGTGCTATTTTAAGATTTATTTTATTTTTAGCTACTTACTTTCCCTCTAAAAATACACATAAGATCAGCACTCATCTAGGAAATACAGGAACTTCTTTTGTTTTTTTTTTGTCTCATGACTACTGATCAGCTTAGATTCTTACTGCATTGAAAACAATTACCTGCCTTCCACTTGAAGGCATTCATGCTGATGTCAAGATGTGTCAAGATCTTTTGCTGTGCCACCTCCAGTGAAAGGCTGTCAAGGTGAAAACACTATGTGTCATCCTAGCTTCCCACGCTACATCCAATTTTAATTTACTCTTAAGTTGCCACAGTTTCTTGTGAGTCCTGTATTCTATCAAGTAAATGTTTATGGTCCATATTTCCTTCAAAAATAAATAAGAAATAATAAAAAAGGAAATCAATAAAATAATGAAATACTGTACTTTTTGGATTGTGGTATTTGTTTTTGGCAGAAGGAAGTAGAGAAAAGGAGAGTGAGACATTTCCAACAGAAACAGGCTATGAATTGCAAATGCTCTTGGAAGAAATTTTGCCAGGATGGAAGACTGAAACCCACCAGCTCCAGTATCACAGCTGTAGGACTGCTGTAGGAATTTTTATTTTACCAGTCAGATACTTAGTTAAATAACCTACATTGTGTAATCCTCAAACAAGCAAAACTTCCCCTGTTCATGTTCATGGTTTAGCCCCAGTCAGAAACAAAGCACCAGACAGCCACTCGCTCACTTCCCCTTCTCCTCACTGATGGGATGGGGAGGAGAATCAGAAAGGAAAGAGAACAGAACTCATGGGTTGAGATAAGAATAGTTTATTAATTGAAACAAAGGAATAATAATAATAATAATAATAATAATAATAATAATAAATGAAAGGGAGTGAGGGGGATAAAACACAAGAAAGATAAAAGCTGACAATACAGTCTCTCACCACACATGATCAATGTCCAGCCCATTCCTGAGCCACAACTGGCCCCCTTCCCCTAACTGGAGGTAACTCCCTCCAGTTCATTAATTGGGTGGAGCTTTTACATTATGGAATATTTCTTTGGGCAGTTTGGGCAGTTGTCCCAGCTATGCTCCCTCCCAGCTTCTGTGTGCCTCCTGACTGGCAGAGGATGAGACTCTGAAAAGTCCAGAACCACAGAATGTGCTGAGTTGGAAGGGAATATCAAGTCCAACTCCTGTCCCTGCACAGCACCATCCCCAAGAGTCACACCATGTGCCTGACAGTATTGTCCAAAAGTGTCTTGGACTCTGTCAGGCTCAGTGCTGTGACCCCTTCCCTGGGAAGCCTGTTCCAGTGACCAGCCACACTCTGGGTAAGGAGCCTTTCCTGAATATCCAACCCTGACAAAACTTCAGGCCATTCCCTCCGTCCTGTCACTGTCACCACACAGAAGAGATCAGTGTCTGCCCCTCATCTT
Organism: Oenanthe melanoleuca; assembly: GCF_029582105.1. Classification (NCBI taxonomy): domain Eukaryota; kingdom Metazoa; phylum Chordata; class Aves; order Passeriformes; family Muscicapidae; genus Oenanthe; species Oenanthe melanoleuca. The sequence goes on from NC_079339.1 coordinate 31,072,019, forward strand.
CCTCTCACAAGGAGCTGCAGTTTGTGATGAGATCCCCTCTCAGGGATCCTCTCCAGGCTGAACAGGCCAAGTGACCTGAGCCATATGACTGTTCCTCAAGGCCCTGCACCATCTTTGTTGAAATCCCCTGGATGCTCTCTAATAGCTTAATGTCTTTCTCACATTACAGTGACCAGTTTTGCAGATAGGACTCAAGGTGAGGCTGCACCAGTGCAGAGTAGAGTGGGAAGCCCTTGACTTAGAGTAAGTATGAGTTAGCAACAACCAAAATATCAGTGTTTTATTCACATTATTCTCCTACTGAATCCAAAACACAGCACTGCATCAGCTACTGAGAAGAAAATGAGCTCTGCCCCAGCTGAAAGCAGGACAAGAGAGCATACAGAAAATAGTTAGCTTATTACTGCATAAGCATAGTGTTTCTTCTCTTTGGTTTCAATCATTCATAAATATTCCAACACTCAAGACAGAATTAAAACATACTGATTGAAAAAACTCCACAATGTTGGAATGTGAAGAAATTATCATTAGTAGTTTCTACATTTGCTTATTTATAGCTCTTTGAGAAATTTTCATGTAATGTCAAACATAACTCTATCCATCGACTGCACAAAAATATCTGTTTAAAAACCTGCAAAGATCAGACAATTCCTATGCTGATTATCTTAGCTGCAGAGAAACCACCACCCCTGAAGCTGACTTCCTGCTTGAGAAACCATAAGCTAATTGCAAAACAAAAGGCACGTCTGGAGAGGTCCCTGACTTTCAGCAGTCAGTGCATTACAGTGTATCTGATGCCAAAGAACTTGTGAATGTTTAGTGTGCTCTTTGTTGAAGACAGCCTGGTTGATGTGTGCTGCTAATACTGCTGGGTGAGATGATAGAGGATGAAGGAAAGCAAGCTGCATCCTTTAATGTCAAATTGTTCAGTTTCAGCTGCTCCAAAGAGTAGGCATTTGGGTAAAGAGTAGGCAGCTGCTTTTTTTTTTTTTTTTTTTTTTTTTTTTTTTTTCAATCAGCTGTCATCTTTACCAAGTCACTTTTCACCTGCTGGCTTTTTGAAAAAATAAAATCCTTCCTACTCACTTCAAGTCATTTGCTGAGATTCAAGCCCTTGATGCCAGGCTAATGTTTGATACATGACTGACTATGAAAAGAACAACATGAAGAAAGCAACAGGTAACTTGTGATCCTTAACAGATTGGTTTTGTGTGGTTTGGGTTTTTCTTAAACTAAAATAGATTAACTGATTTTTTTTTTCATTTTACATTGATGGTAACTCCTAGTTTTCTACTCATTCTACTCATTTTGCCAAGATAATGTCCAATTTAAATTCAATTTTTCCCATAATCAAAATTAATTAATGAAAATATTTTAGACTTTAAAACCTTAAAAGTACATGCTCAGGAAACAACTTTGTTATGTTAGTTTCCAAAAGAATGTAGGCAATACTGTGTTCAGTGCTTCTAGGCCTGTGTGACATAATGATAGAATTTCCTTAACCCAGACCTTCTAAGTGTGCACACAAAAGGACTCCAAATCCAATCCCTAGGAATTTTGCATCATGCCAGGGCCAGAAGGCAGTTGTGTTGCCAAGTTGCCTCCCTCTCCTCCTCACTGTGTGCTTGAAACCTGTGTGTGTGAAGGGTTTGAGCAAGGGAAGCCAAGCAGAGCTATCTCCATGGTTTACTGGTCCTGTAAATCATCAGCAACCCCATTAAAATCCTTCTGGCTTTGTAGTGTCCTAAGAAACAGCATCCTGTTAAAACCAGCTTGCAACTTGAATAGATACTTGTCTCTATTTTTAGCTTACTACCGCTGAAAATGTAAGATGGAGAAGGTTTTCTTTGTTTTGCTGTGTATTATTTGCTGAAAAATCAGATATTTCAAGACTTGTCAGATACACTTTAGTCAAGGGGGTACTTCTGATTATGCTGTACTTTATACAACAAGAAGAGAAACAAGCATTAAAATTACATGAGATAAAACCACAGAGATAACAATAAAAGACAGGGAAGTGAGATGCCTTATTTTATTTCTAGCTTGTTTTTCAGATTATCTAGATAATAACTCAATTGATTTCCTTAAAAAAAAATAATGTTCTCAAATAGAGGTGTTAATGCTGAACTTGCCTATGTGCCTTTTTGGTAGAATTTAATGCCAAAGTTCTTCACAAATAATATAAAATATCAGGAAAACAAATTTCACTCATCATCAGGAATGTAGTTCTCATCTCTGGCTAATTGTGTTATTTTATGCATAGGGGGTGTTTCTCTGCATGGAAATTTATTCTTCTTTCTTGTTCCCTAATGGAAAATGAGCTCCTAGGTTCAGAGCTCGGAAAGGAATGAAGTTTCCACACTGAAACCACTCTCCATTTGTGAGTATATCCTTCTGTGCTGGAAATGGAGTCCCACACAGAGCCAGTCTATACTAATGACTAAGTGCAAAATCCTCTCTTCTACCTCACTACCAATCCCATCCCCCCCATGAACCACAAGTCTAACAAGAGAACCAAATCTGTCTCTTCTAAGGTCTTCTTCATAGTGGAGCTAATTATATACAAAGACATGAACACTTCCTTTGAGAGGAAACATAAAGTTGTCAGGTCCGTCTGTGTGCTCAAAACCACTGCACAAATGTGTGTACCTAAGCTAGCTGTGAGCTCCTCACAGCATTTTTACAACCTGAGGGCTGGAAGGGCAGCAGATGATAAACTTGTAAAAATCTGTGTACATATTCTGTTACTTTATAGTGTCCCATATTGTACAATGCCACCCAGTGTTGTCAAAGTCTAAGAGCCCATTCTCAGAAATGTGATCGTTTCAGGCAATACTGGAGAAGTTTACAATATGAGAGTTCTTGTTCTGCAAACTCTTAACCAAGATGAAAATTTACCTGCTTTTTGGGTTGGAAGTGAATCAATTTGTGTCAACCAGTGCAATCCCTTTTCTAGATGAAGGATCCTTCTGCTGTGTGTGTGTCACTCCTGTGTAAGAGCTTGGGAAGTTTTCAATTAGCAAGGTTCTGAAAATATAGCTCTGGCATAGTGTTTCAGGGAGATGTACCATAAACATGGCATAAGGCAATATAAACAGAAATTTCTCTTGAAATATAAATGAAAAATTTTCATAATTCACACAGTTGGTTTCCTCCCCAAAACAAACAACCCAAACCTGTTTTCAGAGAGAAAAAGCAACCAACAAAAAGCACCAAGTGTGTCTGAGCCCTGGGTGGAGTTCAACTCATTCCTTACTGATAGCCTTCTGATCTTGGGGCCACTGGTACTGCTATACCTTTTCTCTCTGATTTCTAGTGTTTGCTTCCAAACAAGATTTTGCTGGATTTGCTCAGTGTGGCACAGCCAACGCAGTCACAGCTTCTGGTTCCCATGTCATTTGTCCAAACTTGTTCTGTACTTTCTCATCAAGGTGAAGATGAGAGGAAGACATGATCTACCAAAAGGACATGATATTCATTCAATTCAGTGAGACAAGTCTTGTGAAGAGCAAAGCAGTCTTTCATTTCAGCAGTCACGTGTCACCTGGACAAAAAACATGCAATTTAAAAAAAAAGAAGTGAGATTCTTTCCTTTGTGCAGCCCAGGTACTTGTAAAATATCAAATTTAATCTATCCAGTGACTTACATATGGTCTCCAGTATGACCTGCATTCTAGTTATTTTTGTAAAAACCTTGCTTCTTTCAGTAAAATATGAGTTGCTGGTCTCCTGGCAAATGTTCTGAACAGCCTTAAAACTGCAATTCAAAACAAAAATCAGAACTGAGAAAAATAAACTAGGAACTTGCTCTTATATTCGTATTTCTCCATGCTTTGGCATATTTTATTAATGTTTGTTTACAGATTTAAATAATCTCAAATGTTCATAATGAAAAAAGGTACAAATTAAAATGTGGCAATGTCTGGGAATACCTTCTAAAAACTGCCTCAATTTAAAAACTTTTTTTTTTTTCTAGCAGTTAATTGATAATGTATCTATTAATGTTTGGGTTAATAATGTCCAGATTTACGATCATACTAACTCTGAATTACACACTTTCCAAGTTTAGTGTTTCCATTGATTCCTCAATGACTAATTAAATTAATTACAGCTATACATTGGCCTACTTGTAACACATCAAGCTGACAGTACAGGAGATTAGGAGCTAGACCAAAACCAAACAAACTGTGCTATGCTATATATAAAGCATTGTGTGCCTGATTCAACATTCCTTGTAACTGAATTTTCCAAAGAGCCTACAGGAAGGAAGAGCCTTATGGGCCCTTTAATTTTAAATGTTCCCTGCTGTTTGTGCTTTGCATTATCCTTTACAATATTGCAATGCTGGATGGCTGGATGAAGTTGTGCTCCTGATCACTTACTAGAGAAGACTTTTCTAAAAGCAAGGATGTGAATCACAAAAGGAGTCCAGATTTTAGACAGCATTACAGTTTATAATTTGGATTAGGTTCAGAATGACTCTGTACATTTCAGGCCACTTTAAGCTTTCAATACTTAAAAATTAATGAAATGTTATGTTGTCAGGGAAGCCATTTTTAGCATTAAGGAGAAATACAAGAATATCTGTTTAAAGATTAACAAGGTTAAATGGAGAAGAGCACTGTTTAACAACAACTTTTAAAAAAATCATCGATCTCAGTGGTAAATGGTCTAAGTTAATAAATGTAAAAATAACTCATTAAAGAAATACATCTAAGTGGCATTTTTTTGCCACCAATGTTTCCATTTAATTATTTTCAAAGCCACACAGAGTTTCTGGTGGTTTTATTCAAATGTATTAAAGTGGTTGACCCACGGAACTATTTTTATCTATATATATTTTTTCAGCCAACAAATACTAGACATTAATTATATGTGCAATATATGAATAATAAATGTTATTTTCCATTGAAAATAGTATTTAGAGAGGTTTTCCTTTGGTACTTTTAAAAAGCAGCTTGTAACTAGGGAGAAAACTCCTCACAGGCAAGTTTTACCCATTTCTGAGGGTTTTATTACTTTCAAGACTATTCTCTATATAGTGGTGCCTGATTATTTTCCATATGCTACTGTCTTGCTTTTAAAAGCTCTTTCTCTAATTGCCTTTGAGGTTTCCTTACATAACTTCTTGTTCTTTTTCTCTCTTTTTATTCTAGTTCCAACACATACTCAGGCTGTAAAGGGATTTAGGATCTCCTCAGAGCCTAAGGATGTGTAGTTTTCTTTGGGTCAGTGCTGAGTGACATAGCTTCTTCTTTAGTCAAGAATTACAAATCTCAGAAATGCTGATGATAAGATCTGAAACTTTATGTACTTATCTGTAGTAATGTCTGAAAATTGCTTCTTCCAAGTATAGTGGAGATTGTCTCTTGTGCAGGGCAACTTAGGCTCTCCCTAAAAGAGCTTTTTTTCTGTTACATGCATATACATTCCATTTTTCTCTTGAGGGTGAAAGTAGATATAAGTAGGAGAATACATAATCTAGTCTGTTCTTATCTTAGTTTTTGACACCCTGTAGGAAAATTATATTTAGAGCTGTGCATTATCTCATGTACTCTGCAAAAGATGTATCTAATTGGTTATGGTCCACAGCCCTGGTCTTTCATCTGAATTCTTGTATACACAGAGGTGTGGTAATCAGCATGCACATGATTACTCTACACAGTAGGCTAGAATTTAAGACTGGTATTTTAACTGAATTTTAGAATTATAAGTGTTATTTGTATTCTTAGGTGGCTAAGTAATCAGTGAATCATAGAGATTACAAGGTACTGAGTTAAATTCTTAAAAGACAGCAAATAAGTTACTGCTCTCAGAGGACATGGAAGAGAAAGAAGTGAAACCAAAGCAATATTTCTAATAGGATAAATTTTGCATTAGGTGAGCAAGTCCTGGCAGCTTTTTCAATAACATGCAGTTTTGTCTTCACTTCTCTACACAGAAATTTACTCCTTTCTCTCCCTCAACTAATTTGTTCCATGAATTAAATATAACTCTAAAATGTAGAATTTATTTTAAAGATATCTAGTCTGATTTGTCAGGTGTTACATGCCATACAAACAGAAAGATAGAGTCTATCCATTGAAGAAAAATAAATTTTCACTTGCCTTTCATACCTAAAAAAAAAAACATGTAAAAAAGAAAGATATGCATTTACTCTAATTAGTTCACCTGTTAAAATGACCAATTTTTACCTTCTCTTCAAAAGGAATGGTATCAAAAAATGACCCTTTTGGTTAAAGACTATGGCAGGTGAGTTTGTTAGAGTAATGTAACATGAAGTGCATGAACATTTGAATTCTGACTCAAACCCATGACTTCAATGAACATCTGAGAGAAAACTTCTCATGTGTGCAACCTGCAGCACCTTAGTGTGAGAAAAGTTCAGGTTTGACTGTTTGAGGAATTCTGACTAAACAGAAATTACTTGCACATGACTGAGAAAGAAAGTTGAAGAAGAAACTGGTACCTGGTGATGAGGTTAATGCTCTCGTTTTGTCAGATTTTACAAATCACTACCTGTCAGGCAGAAGATTTCTCAGAAGCCCATTTTAAAAGCACCTACTGGGTCACAGTTTTTAGAAGCACTCATCATGCAGTGTCAAAATCAAAGCAGAGCATGTAAGGGCAGAGTAAAATCACAGCTTAAAAAAAAAAAAATTCTGCCTTTTAATTTTTTTTTTAATAGGATGGTAAGTACAATGCTTATAGGATTAGCATTTTGTAAGTGTTCTAATCCTTGTGATTTTCCATAATAAGAAATTATTTTTCCTTGTTTTTAACTAGCAAACTACAAACATTTGGGCTGAAATTCTTCATGCTACTGTTTGCTACTAGCTGGGTATCTCTGTAAATTTCAGCTAGCAAGATAGAACCAACTCTGAGAGTAAAATCAAGCAAAATACATCATGTGGTTTATGTTCTAGACCTGAGCAGACTGAAAAGATTAAATATTAGGATCAACCTATAATCAATCTTGTAAGACATTGTTAAATTCTCCAAGGTGGTGGTGTGGATTTTCTCACTCTGATTAAAACTTGTTTCATCTGGTAATTTTGTCATGATTACAGCCACTTTTACCAAACTGCACTTCACAGTTAAACTCTTCTGTCTCCCCAAGCAGTGGTCAGACATCTAGTGTCCAACACAGACATGCTCTGTGAGTCATTGCTCCATGGGGAATTATTCAAGTTGATCATTCCTGGACTCATGACCCCCTCCTAGGTTAAGCCAGAGCATGAGTGTGAGTCATCCTGTGAACTGGAGGGCTTGAATGATTTATGCTAAAGAGGAATAAAACATGCACAAACAAGGCAAATCAGCTGTCTGATGTCATTCACAGCACAGTGACACGGTCAGGTATGAGGCAGGGGAAGGGAATACAACACTGGAGTCATGGATGTCCATGAGCATGGCAAAGACAGCAGTGCCTTACACTGGCATTACCACTGAAGCCCTGCAGAGTGGAAATAGAGCCTGTGGGGTTTACCCTCTAACCAAGGCAGTGACTGATCTGTGCAGTAGTCAAATTACAATAATTCAACCTAGCTAAGTCCTTTGCACAACTTGTATCTCAGCATCATTTCAGTTTCCACCCTTAACAGTCACCTTGAGATAAAGCATTGCTTGCAAAAACATCTCTATTTGATAGGGACAAACTGGATGAAAAGAAATAAGGTCCTTTGCTACAGCTTAAACTAGTGTTATAGAACATAATGGGGGATTTTATATTAAATTGCCTCTTCTATACAGTTCTGCAATCTAAGGATCATTCAAGACACAGGAAAAAATAAGGCACCTATGATCTGACTTGTAGCAGAGCCAAGTTTCCTCAGCACAATTTAATGGTAAGTATGATTTGAATATAAATTTCTAAATATTTGGAAAACATAATTATAGATATCTTACATGGGACACGCAACATGATTTGATTTAACTCTTTGCATTTTATTCTTACACTTTGTTTTTTTTATCACAACATGAACAGATTTTCTTTCAATTTTTACTAGATTTAATTATTAACATCAGAAATTGTGAAATGTAAGCTGCTTCCTGTATTCAGTGCAGAGTGCAATAAACTGTAAATAATTCATGGAGTAGTACACTTCAGAAAATAGCAAACTCCTTGTAGCACCGTACAACTATCAGACCTAATTTTTGCTATAGGTTGCTAAACCTAAGATGCAATTGCTGGCTACTGCATGAGCTAATTATTTTCCTAAATGTTCCAAATTGATCTGAATTACTGAATTGTTTGCCCACAGTAGGAAAAGTTATAACCCATTCATCTCCAGATTTTACTGATCATTTTCCCCAAAACTTCTAATGCTTAATCCGCATCATGGAAAAATTCTCTTTTCCTGCTAATGTTTTTTCTTTTACAATGAAATGTGTTATATTCAACTAAATGAACAAGATTTTTATGACAGATTAGACTAAAGCAGAGAGATGTCACACCTCCTTCCTTAACATTTGTTTAACTGCTTCCCAGTTCTGATGTGACCAGAGTCACCTGGTGCACTTCTCTCCTACAGCAATATCACACCAGTGACTCATAAATCATTCTGTGATCAACCACTGTGTGCCCACCACAGCTGCTTCCAGTCAGTAAGCTCACAAATTAACAGAAACTCTCAGTATTAGTCCCAAAGAATACTTGTACATGATCCTAATTAATTTTGTCCCTTGTGTATGGATCCAGTTCTTACAGCCATGCAGGTCTGCCTGGACATTGCAGCCACCTCCTGTGCCAGTGAGACACGTTTTGCTGCCAGCAAACTCCACTGTCACACTCCTGTACCTCCCAAAGAAATGACAAAACAAGTATGGTTTGAAGACACTCTCTAAGAGCTCCAGTGATAACCCCATGTAACAGCACTTTCCTTTTCAATCACTTTCCCCTCTAACAATATTATCCTCTCAATAATTAGTGAGCACTGGTTATCATGTGCACTGAAGGTACAGTCATCAGGCAGGAGCCCTGCAGAAATAATGCATTCTTATTTAGGCACACACTGTCTATTGGTGCATGTTTAATTTACCTACAGACCAAAATAAGCATTTATAAAATTATTCATTTAATTAATAATAAAAAAAAATCTTTTTCTACTGTATTAGCACTAGTTGAATATGAAAACACTAATAGGCAGAAGAATTGAAATCTCTTTTTTTTTTTTTTTTTTTTGCTATTCCTTGGGCAAAATATTTTGTTTCATAAATGATGATATTTTTTTTGAAGTTTCATTTTGAAAAATCAAGCCTGAACTAAATTTTAAAAAAAAAATTGAATAGACCAAATGTTTTCAATGCTACATGGAATAAATGAATAAAATCACAATGAAGTATTTTTTGTGAATCCATACTAAGAAAAATGTTTGCCTAGAAAAAAAAAAGTTTGGATTGACATAGAAGGAATGTACTTTCTGATTGTTTTGATTTTGCAACAGAACTAAAAAATATAATTCATTTAACCAGCCTCTGGTTTTACAGAAAGCATGAGCTCTGGAGTTCTCATATACTAACCTCATAACTTTGCAGGTTTAGTGTTCTTTTACCACAGGTTTTTCAGGACACAAATTAAAATTAAATAGTAGTGTGGCAGAGATAGCTCTGGTCCCAAAGCTCAGATGTTGTCACGAGCACAAATTCTGGAGGAGATTGGACTAATGGAGGAGTGGCAGCACCAGGAAATCTCCCCAGTCTCTGCCAGGAAACACTTAATGCAGGGACAAACTCACTGCCATGTGCATAAACAAGCCTGCATTTCCATGATGGAGACATAGAAGCATGTATCAAAACCCATATGCATATTTGAGGTGATTTTTTTTTTACTGGTCCTCAGAAAAAGCTAGGAGGAGCTTGAAGCAAAGATGAAAAATACAATTAGAGACAAGTAATAATGTTGACAGACATGGACAGTGGGTGAAAACAAGCCTAGGAAAAACTACTCTTTCACATGCATATGGCAGAAATAAAAAGTTGTTTACTGAAATGGAAAAAAAAAGGTCATAAAAGACATCGTGCGCAATACAACTAAATATTTATTTAAAGGCATAAATTGTCATGGTGCTTTGCATAATTTCTGGCAGAAACCCTTCTTGAATAAACAAGTCCTACAAATTTGATCCTTATATACTTAAAAAATCCATTTCTAAGAGATACTTCATATGTCAGAGTGATCACATGTAGCTTAGCAACCAGGATGTTATTGAAATTCTACATAAAAGTGCATGAGTCATATTTAGATATGAAGTAAGTATAATGATGAATGTTTAATAAATGGCAGAATCAGTGAGATACTAGTTTTTATAAATATGCAAATCATAGTAAATTACATTTTTTCATACATTTGCTGATAAGAAGGGATAAATATCTGTGCTTTTTTCCCCCCATAAGAATGTCAAATAATATTTTCAATGTTTTCAGGTTATTTCCCGTATTTATTATCTGAAGATTTTTACACATCAACTTCACTTATCTCAGGTGTAAGGATTTGTCCTAAGAACATACATGATATCACTCTTATCCTGCTCAAGATCTGAAAGAGTCTTGTCTGCTTCATGTTGAGATTTGTGGGTGCAAGTGTCATGCATCTAACTGACAGAAAACATCTGTCTAGGGTATTTCATGTTCCTGACACCAGTTTCCTGATACTTCAGCTCTTTGGTGAGGCTTTATCCATTTTCTAAGAACAGACTGTTCTGTAGTTAGTGCACAAAACTTGCTCAATGTACTGCTTCAAAGATCACATGACACCTGAAATAAAAAAAAAAAAAGTGGAAATACAATTAATACCCATGAAGAGGTCCTGTTTCATGGCAGCACTGTTGCATTCATCACAAGCTTGGACTCCAGCTCCTTTGGATTCTTTCCTAAGCAGTAATCTAAGTACAAAATAGCCTATAACAAAGTGTACAAGTACACATGATGAAAATGCAAGATTCAATGTTGAAAGAGCGTTGATGCACTTTAGAATGACAGTTCTCACATTCCTAGCACAGACAACGTATTTACTTCTCATTATTCCAGGCCTTAAATCTGTACCCATTGCTCCTCTGTTCCATGCTAATTTGCATGCAGCATCATTAACACCAGCTTAGAAGAATTGTTTAGTAATTGGCTGTTAATTGGCATTGTGCATGCTAGTCTATCTCTTTGTCAAAGCTTTTTTCTTTAATTCTGATTAGGAATCAGGAACAAACTTTGATTAGTTATCAATCAGATAGGAAAAATCATCAGAAGTTTTTGAACTCTGGAAATTCCTGAAAATATTGCATGAAATAGAAATAGGCCTGTATGGAAGAAAGAGACCTTAAAGTAATTGAAGGAAGAAGGTGACTCTGTCAATATAAAACTTATTGCTGGTTTAACATAAACTGGGAATGTTGGACATCTAATCCAAACTAAGCTAAAGTTTCACTGATTGTCCACCATAACTTGCACAGACTTTGTGGGATCACTGCTGTATTATTATAATTATGAACACATTTCTCATGCAAAATGAGACTACAACAGTCATGGTGAAACCAAGAACAGCTTTTGAACAGTTCAGAACCCTTATTTATTTTATTTTTGGGGCACAAATCCATAGTTTTAGTCTGTGGTGAAAGGAAAGCAGAGGTAAACAGCATCTCAGAGAAGCAGTGTGAATGAAAGCCTGTCTCTTTTTCTGATATAAGGGGATGTAGGGGGTACTACTTTATCACAGAACCCATTCCTTGATCTGTTTACAGCAAGGTACTGAGCGAGCTAGGCTTGTGTAGTTCTTTTGAACTTCAAAAATTTTACTTCAGTTATCAGCACTTGTTGCACCACCAGTAACATCAAAACTAGACAGAATTTCTCAGTGTAGTTTTTCATCACGATTTAGGAAAAAAGACAGTAGTCTTTCCTTCCTAGGATCCTGGCATATGCTAAATAGTCAAATAAATGATTGCTTAAGAAATGAATCCTTAGGAAAGGTGTTTAAGAGCAGAAGAAAGTAGTAATTTAGATTAATTCTTCTTAAGGAGAAGCTTATTTGATTTTTTTTTCTTTTATATTATCCAGAAAAAGTTGTATCATCTTAAACTTGGCCAGTCAATAAACAAATCCTCTCTAACCTGCAGGAAGATTTCAAAACATTAGCTGTGAACAGCTCTATTTTTTGGTGTTTTGGTGACTGAATGTTGTTTCTGTTTTGGTTAATTATACAATAATGAACGAAAGGAATGTTGCTCTATGAATTAATTTTTGGAGTCTTTCATGGGCATCAGCACGCTAAGCACTGTAAAGGCATGGACAAAATGCTTCTTCCTCCTTGACCATACTGTTTCTAAACAGGCAAAAAGGGAAATGAGACGAGGGAGATGGAAATTTGACCAAAATTACACAACTGACTAATAGCAGACAAAGGATTTCCTGCATTTAAGCAGGGAACGAAGCTGCTTTTTACACCTAGGGTTTACAGGGGAAATTAAATACTCTGTTTTTTTCACTTGCTAGGATGTGGATATTATACTGGATTAGGAGAAAGTTTTGAGTTCTCTGGCTTTGAGTCTTGTTTTCAGTCAGGTTTGCTAAGGAAATGAAACTTGTGCAACCACGGTGGGTGGGTATGGGTGGCTGCACATGTCCCAGTAGTAACTTTTGAACCTGTTGGCAAACTGTAGCAAATTGGGCACAAAGTATTGGTCTCACAGATAAGGCAATTCAAAACTCTTGGTCTCAAAGGTAATATTATACAAATGTTGTGAAAACAGGGGGGACTTGTGTACTGCTTTAGTTTTGATATTAACAGAACAATGTACTTTCTTCAGTTATGGTTTAGAGTTTTCCTCTGTATTAAAAAATTCATTAATTAAAAACCCAACAACAAAGTGAAACCTCATAAAACAGTGCAACATTATGAACTGAGGCTGAAAGGAAGAAATCCAAATACAGTATTATTCATAATACAATAATGAACTGGAATAACTGCTCGTGGATGGATGGTATCAGATTTTCCTTCAGAGGGTAGAACTGGTGGCAGCAGAAAGCTTCACTGCTGCACTTAAAGGAAGAAAGAGGAAACAGATGAAACAGGGATGAAGCTATGTTCATGATGGAGAATATTTGTGTTAGTGAGCTCAAATGCCATAATCAGGCAAGATCTAATAAAAAATATTAGAATAGACAAGGCCTCACTGGGGAAGGCAATGATTTAGGTTCTAACATTAGAATGTTTGGTTTTAGCATGTGTCTCATGCTGGAACTTGCTTCTGTACAAGCTGGTGAGATACCCTGGCAGGAGGGTGTAATGGAAGCTGGAGAACAGGTATATATGCTTCATTTGAGTACTCTGGAGCAGGTCAGAAATTTTATTTCCCCTTTTAAAAAAAGAGTTCCAGTATAATTCAGTTCCCCATGCCTCGCTGTGAGCTGCCTCCAACAAACCAAAGCACACAATTTCCATTGTGTCATCCACATTCATTCAGCATAAGAATAAAATGCAGCAAGCGACCTTTTTACATGGGATGGGCTAGGGAACGTTTTTATTCTGGTTGCTATAGTAATGAATACAGCTAATTGTGCAATCACTGTGATTACACATTTTAAAAGGGTGGTACTTTCAGACAGTAGCAATACAACTGCAATGTGAAAAAGTGATGTAATCAAGGAAAGATGGAAGCATATGTCAACAGAATGCTTAAGACGTGTTCATTGGATTATGATGAAATATTTTAAAGAGGAAGTCTGGCTTAGTTAAGATATTTGCATCAGCTTCTTACATTAAAATCATCATTTATCTCTTCCACAGCTTTCTTTTGTGACCTTAACCATGAAACACAGAGTTAACTAACATTTATGAGCAGGAACAAGTCACTTTGGGTGCTTGGCCATGAAACAGGATCCAGAACCTAAAGTTATTTACATTGACCACAGACTGCATTCTGAGCTGGGAGCAAATGAACACACTGGTCATTCTTTCTGATAGATTATATCCTAAAACATCATTTGAGGTGCAGAAGAAGTCTTTGCTGGAAGGAGGCATTTCTTTTAATTTGAGGTTATGGAATTTGTTCTGAAGACAGATTCCCTTCAAAGGGAAAGGAAGTTAACAGTGTGGTTCTGAAATGTATTTAAATTCAAGGGCTCAGATACTGGGAGCCCTCATAGAGATACTCTCACAGAGAATGCTCTGACACTTATGATATCATTCTATGAGATGCCTAAGTTCAATTCCTTACACTGTTTGTAAAAATTCAAATCTAATCTTAATGTCTTAAATGGCAGGCTGTGGGGTAGGAGGCTCTCACTCTCCCATTCAATAACTGAAAAACCTTGTGTGCACAGGCAATGCACACAACAAACATGAGCACTGTCAACTACCAGAACACTTCCTTGGGAAGGGGAGATTCAAACAACATATCCAGAAGAACAAATGGATTTTGATTGTTGGGGACTTATTAACCTGACCAGAAACAGATACCACCAGACAGAGGAAGCTATGTCAGGACATTAAGAATTTTAACTTGGGTCTAAAGATTTTGAAAGACAAAATACTCTTTGGAATAAGATATCAATCCTGCTGAACAGTTCTTCATTAGTAAAATGACCATGTTGCTAGTTCCTTTATTACCCCATGTTGTGTGTGACTAACTACACCAAAATCATCAGAATATCAGAAATTACCACTGTATGGCCATGGACAATAAAATAAACTGACAAAGATTTAGCATAGTTAAACAGCTTCAATGTAAAAGATTCCTTTAAGCAATTTTTCAAAGTATTGAAAGAATTAACCTTACAAAAACATGGTATTTGATCAGTCAAAAGGAATGTTTTGCTGTTTTCCAAAACATATTCCATAAATCAACTGTAAAGAGCTTTAAATTATTCTTTTTAAAATAATTTGTCTTCTGAGAGCCAGAGACAGATAAGATACAAAGAAATAAAGAAGGAAAAGGAGGTATTTGCATGAAAGATAAACAAAAATTTTTAAACCACCAAACAACACATTCTGATCTTACATACATGGCACAAAAATGAGATTGAGATATATATGATTGAGATAAGCTTGTTAAATAGCTGGAGTGACTTCCTGAATTTCCTCTTATTCCTAATGTTTCCAAAACCACTGAGATTAGAGTTCAAGGAACAGGAAAATAAGGTGAATGATGAAAGCAGTTGAGGGCTACAAACAATGCCTGCAAAGGTGGCTGCAATGTAATTCATACTATATTTAAGGAAATACAGGTAATTAAAGTACAAAAGCAAAAGAAAAAATCAATTAAATAACTCTTCAGTTCCATATGGTATATCTAAGCATGTTCTGCAACCTACACAGCTCTAAAGGAATGACTTCCTATTGGAAGCATGTCAAATATTAAAATTATGTCTCTTTCTCTGAACAGCATTAGTACAGCATAATCTTGGGAATTTGCATGAAAATGAGATGGTCTAGCACATCTACATAGTTACCTGACTTCTAGTGGTGATGAGCCATGCTGTAAAGTCAGTGGCATGTGGATGCTTCCAACTGGGTACCTGAGAAATCATCAAAACTGGGTTAAAGAGGTGCAAGGTTGTGAAACCCAAAAAGCAATTACTCCTGAGGTGTGCTACTATCTATTTTTTGCCACTTATTCTGCTAAAAAAGCCAAGGGGTCTACAGACTATTCTGTTAAAAAGTTTGAACTATTTTTTCATTGTCACAACCACAGATTGAGATTTCCTTTTTTTTTTGGTCTACAATCTTAAGTAATATTCTGTAACTAATTCTGAGAAAAATAATGTGTAGCATGCACTTAAAAGCAACATAAACCAATCTGCATTATGAACACTTGTTCATTGACAGTCATTCACTGACTCATTAGTCACACAGTTTGCTGCAAATATTTTTTCCCTCCTCTTTGTTTTCTGAACTTTTAAAGATAATATTAAGTTTAAATACAAATTTTAAAATTTGCTTGTATTTGATAAAGAAACAGCACCTTTTTTTTTAACCTGTGAGTCATCCTGAGCAAACATTAACAGATCTTTCCTTCAAAATTCCAAAGTGATAAAATAGGACAGGTAGGTAGAGAGAACACACATAGTCACTCTTCAGACAGAAACAGAAACTCTGACTTCACTACTGTATTATTTTCAGGTTGTCAAAAGACTTCACTGTTCACGTTTATACCACAGGATTTAAGAATCTTTCAGAAGTGTTTTTCCTGGTTTCAGGTGGGATAGAGAAAGGTACCGTAACTTTTTTTCACAGATGATTGAAGCAGCAAAATAAAAAGCTGCAAACTAACAATTTTGAAAGACCTTCTACTTGAGGCTACAAAAAGCTTCAGATACTTTGCCTGACCCTATTGTAGACTGACAAGCAGAAATATTAGCAACAAAAGGGTTTGGCATATTTTGACAATTGTGCATTGTTTTCTAAGTTAGATATTCAGAGACACCTATAATTGCAGACTGAGTTCCTGAACCTAACTTTACAAGGACCTCTTAATATTGCCCTTAGAGGAGATCTTAATAAATAAGGATGTATTTTAAACAATATTAATTTTCAGCATATGAATTTTCAGCTCCCTGTTTGGCATTTTGGAATAAGAGTGCATTTAAATGTGAATACACTGAAATTGCTGAACTGCTGTCTAAATACCTTCAAATGGTTCAATCATTTATATGCTACTGAACACTGATAGTGGTATATATTCACCATTACATTCTGTTCAGTACTGGTACAACTTGTCTCCCTGATTAAAACTGAAGCCAACAATAGATAGGTCTTCTAATCCAGAAAAGTGACAGTAACACTCAACAATACTGCTATTCTGAGTGGTCCTTTTAAACAGGAAACAATACACCTTACTTTAAACTTGAAAAGGTAAGGCGGTATAAAACTGGGGAAAGGAAAGGATCTGAGGAGTTCAGGAAAATTAATATAATTTTAGGTCTAAGTAAGTGACATTGCCCTCTACTCATTTTGCATCTAGCCACAATGGACCACTAATATCCATCTTCTCTCTG
Organism: Oenanthe melanoleuca; assembly: GCF_029582105.1. Classification (NCBI taxonomy): domain Eukaryota; kingdom Metazoa; phylum Chordata; class Aves; order Passeriformes; family Muscicapidae; genus Oenanthe; species Oenanthe melanoleuca. The sequence goes on from NC_079339.1 coordinate 31,089,005, forward strand.
ATTGTTTAAAATTTTCTTTATTGCATTAATTTTCCTGATCCTGTTCCCAGAAACATTTATTTCAGTGTCTATTAAATCTAGGAAACTGAGGAGTAGGCTTTACATTTCCTTCCTGAAAGTATAACTTTGATGGTGTCAACAAAAGGGTGTTAAGTATTTTCCTGTAAAGGGTCTGAGAACAGTTTTGCTCCTTCACCTTTTCAAGGTATTTTCACCATAACCATAAGACCTATAGAGACTGATCAGTGTATTGCCCTATCCTGATGATATTCTTCAGGGACAACACAGATGTTTAACAAAATACTGTGATGGGTAGCAAGCTTTGCAAACAACTTTGAAAAAACCTTCAGGACTTTTTCTAAATAGCTCCAAATATATTGTGAAATATCAGCTCTCTTCAACTTAGAAGGCATCAATTAAATTACTCAGTCTACCACCTTTCCTCCTGGGCAGGTGGAACAAAGAGCCTCTAGGTCTAGCCATAAGTATACAGACAATTGAGAACAAAAGAACACGAGTGAGAAATGGAGTCTTAGAGAGCTTAATCTTTCCCTTCGTGCACACACTTGGCTGGTAAATTTGCCATCTGCAGCCCACACTAAGATTACTTTTTCCTTTTAAATAATGGCCAACTCACTGCTAGTTCTTGTGCCAATAACAGCTGAGGAGAGCCAGCCCTTGGCAGCCACTGTTACCTGTAACCACACGTTCTTAGCCTGGTTCTGCTTCCTTCTGATCCTCCAGAGCCATGGGCTCGATTGATTGCTGGAATTGGTTTAAGGGAAGATGCTTCTTCTTCCCTATCCTCTCTCTTCTCCATTTGACTCACATAATGAACATACCAGAGAAACAGAGAGAGGGACAAGCAAAACCTGGTGAGAGGAGCAAAGAACCTTTCCCTTAAAGTGATGGAACAGGAGAGTGCCTCAGTAGAGAAGAATGGGGCTTGTCTTTGTGGCATTACATTTTCAGCATTCAATTCAGTGCTCAGTTCAAATCAGCACAATCTTGCATTTCAAGGTGAACTCCCCTTGGAAAAGTTCCTGCCCTGCAGATGAAATCAGAAAGGGCAGAGAAACACCACTCACCACACCCACGTCCTGTGAAACCCCTATGACTACTCTCATTTCTTCTCACCTTGCAGTCAGCAGGAGCTGTCACTCCTACTTGTCCACACAATCCCTGCCCCTGACTTTGTCACTACAAATAAAAAGGGCAAAATTATTATCACTGGCCATGAACACTGCAGCAGCAAAACTGAATTTCATCCACTCAGTTTGGAAATTTTGAAGCAGCTCTGCCAGAAACAAAGCACATGGAAACCATGTCTACATTTCTTTCCAACTTGAAGGGCCAGTGTAATTTTAGAAAAAATTAAGTAAACATAACATTAAAAATACCAAATCCCAACACTTCTGTGAGCCCAACTTTCATCCTGTTATACTTCAAAGGGACTGCTATATCCACAACAATTTAACTGTGAAACCAATTTTAAAATGTTTAAACAATACACTTAGTATATTTCTAGAGAGTGAGTCTGGCCTCTTGCTGCTGACCAGGAGATATCCTGTAAAGGAAGTAGCTAATCACTGTCTCCTTGGAAAATGTTTACAAAGGGAGTTTGGGATGATGTTATCTACATCCTGTTTAAGTAGCTATTTTGTTCTCTTAAATCAGATGGTGAACCAAAAAGAAGCATTCTTAGTAGTATTGTTGTGCTTTTCCTTTCTGTATCTTGAATTTCTGGACAGTTATTTCAAGGGTACCAGCTGTTTTTCACCTTATCTATCCATACTTTATACACTATACATATGTACATATACACTTTATGCACATACTATATGTGCTTTAAGAAATAAGGCGCTTTGTGCTGTTCTTGTCAAAATCAGTATGTACATGTAAGCAGCCAAATAACAACTGACCAATTATGTTTATTGTGAAAAATCATAAAGGAAAGAAAGCTACTTTGCCACTCAGTTATAGTAAATAAAAACTTTTGTCTTTCTCTGATGCCAGAATTAAATGTGATTTTATTGATAGAGAATACAGATTTCAGTTTGCAATATTGTGACCTTTCACTGCATATTGTCCCACTCTGTGCTGCTTCTGAAGTTCTTGCAAGGTAGGCAGATTGTCCTTATAGGCAGATGATCAATATTTACTGTATTTCTGCATTCTTTTAAATAGCAAAATACCAAAATCTTGAATCAATAGAAAGGCTGGGGAACTGTGCCTAAAAGCCACACAAATCAGTTTGAATCTACTCAGAAGAATGCCACCAGTTAGTAACATTTCCTCACTCACCAGACCTCTTGATGTTTTTTTTATACTGTCAAGACATATGTTCATTGCTTTTTCTAAATTTTAATAGAATAATTAATTTTAGTCCACTTTTGTTTAAATTTTTCTGATTAAGAGCAACAGCAAAATCTAAGTTTCAATTATACATAGCTGATAGTGCAAGACTGTTGCCAATCAGCACCTCACAAATTATCTGTATATTCACCTAATGATGAACTTAGACATGATTCTTAAAGTAAGTTTTAGACTCCCTGATGACTTCAAGTCTGTGAGAGAGTCCAGAGTGCACACAGAAGAAACATTTAAGTTATTAAAAATTAGAAATATCTAAATTTTACTGTGCTCACTTCATATTGTAAGATTTATCTAAACAGAAGAAAAAGGGAAGAGAAATTTGGCCATTTTGGGGGGGATTTGTCTCTGCTCAAAATCCCAATCAGGGCACTGATGAAGCTACATGTGCTGCCTGATGCATTTATTAATCTACCAGTCTCACATTTCCAGGACTGAATGAGAAAACCTCTAATTTGGGTTGCAAAATCATGCACTCATGTGCATTCCTGGAATATATTAACATTTTCACAAGCACATATGCAATTCTTTTCAGAGTATATTACTAAGCAATTGAATAAATATTTACCAACACAACTGCATATAAAAAATCCAGAACTTTATAGCTCATTGTTGTGAAGGACAGTGTGGGTTTTTTTCCCATTTAATAAGGCCCACAGATATAAAGTGGCAGCATGCTTATACCTACATGGGTCACTGCTAGGGCTGGACTCATTCAATCCATCCCACAGACCTTTGGCATTTGAAGTGAACAAACTTACTCACAGTAGCTGTAATCACCAGCCTGAGTTTCACTGGGGATGGTGGGGAAATCATGGTTGGCAAATAACCAAAAAATGCTCTGGCAAAATTAAAAACCAGCAAGTCCACGCTCTACTCTAGGTTCTGGCAGTTTTTCTAAGCTTTTCCTTTTCTGTTTTCATGAATTCTAGTCGTGTCTCTCTTTCACCTTGTCCAGCTAAAGGCTGACTGCTGAATGTTAATGTTTAACTGAAGCAAACTTGACAGAAGAAATGTCAGTATAGAGTAGAGAGAGAATTACCCAAGGTCTGATAACCTCAGTGGGGTTATCAGAACAAAACCTTCACTAACTCTGCAGCTTTCCAAAAATGGAAATGTTTGATAAATTGGTGAATGTACCCAATTATCCTAGATTATCCTGATCAAAAGGAATAACCCAGGCTTGGAACAGACACTAGAACCACTCTACTAGCTACAACAGAAATCAACACTCACACCAACAAACTGTTCTAAGAGTTTTAAGATCTACAAACTTTAATTATAACAGAGAAGTACATATAGATGATACCTTAAACAGGGCAGACATTACAGAGCAGACACACCTTTGGCATGTCAAAGCTCAGATTAATTTTTTCACGTGCAATTGTTAGCAGGCTCTCTCTGAGGACAAGTTGTTAAATCTGATTACTACTTAGTTTGCACAAGATTTTGCAAAGATATTGACTTTGCATACAGTGACTCTTCTAAGGTTTCTATTTTCTGTTCTTCTTCCAGATTATGTTAGCAAGCTTTTCTTCTTTTCTGGAATTGCTTCCTGCACTATATTATCTGGCTTGCCTCTAAAGTTTTCTACTGCCCTGCCACATACCAGATGCTCTGTCAGTGCCAAGGAACCTTCTCATTCATGATCCCACACCACAAGGACACTGAAAAGCTTTCAGAATGTGTTTTTACAATGATCTGTTTTAAATAGATCTTAGTAAATTCTACTGGAAAAATGTTCTCATGCCACTCTTTGGTTGTGGCAGCAGCTGAGCTAATATGAGTGGGTGATGAAATGAATTAAATAATTAGTACTGTATGGCAGAACATGTATAATTTTTATTTAGGTTATCTGAGTTTATTTTTCTGCCTGGATTAGTTTTTGTGTTCAACTCACTTTATGGTAGTACATGCTCCACTGCCCATTTGTAAAGAGCAATTATAGACCCAAAAAAAAAAAAAAAAGCAAACAGAATAAGCTCAAAATAGATATGACAGTACAGCTTTCAGAAGATTACTTTTACTCTGATTCAAGGCCAATCTATGTTTGTGGACTTGCAGTAAGTTGGAGGGAAAAAGGTGTATCTTGAAGAGCAACTGAACTCCAAACATCCAGCTTGATATGAGGCAGTAAGATGTTCCTTTCACTTGGTTCTGGTAGTAAAATCCAATTTAGAAGTTACTATTGTTGCAAAATCTTCCAGGAATCTGATCACATGAGTACAAAAATACCTAGCTGGTCATGTTCCCTTGGGAGCAATGTGGTCCATCCTAGCCATTAGCATCTTGCAACTCTGTTAGCGTGGTGCCTTTGTATCATAAGTTATACTTTAAAGCAATTAACTACTGATTGGAGCTCTGAGAATAGAAGAAATATCTTGCTTTTCTGTAGAACACATCTCTGATCCTCTGAGAACACAAACCAAGCATGAATCTATTTTACACTAGGAGACCATTTCATCTGAAGAATGTCACATTCAAGGATCAGTATGTCAGACTGCTGTCTGGGCATATAAACTAAAACTGAATATTTGTATGAGATTGTGTACTGATTTTACTGATTGTGTACATAAGATTTACTTATGGATTACCTTCAGGCCACAAAGACAGAAAGTAGTCATTCTGTCAAACATCCATCTATTTGTGTAGGTATGCATGCATGTGAACTTCTCAAGGAAAAACTGTTAAGGAAGAAGCAAAGATGAATAGGATGTGCTTCTCTGAATTACATTTAAGCCAGGAGATTGGCTTAACAACACTACTGCCACATATGTGACCTTGGATGTATATTAATGTGTTTGTGTTTCTTAAACTAAAACAACTTTCAAGCTCTATGCTAGGAATGAACTTACAACTTACTAAAAGGAATGTTGCCTACTGAATGTGGTTTCCAGGAATATGTAGGGTTTTTCTTTTTGCCTGGAATTCTTCAGCAAAGCAAAAGTCAGGTTGCCCCAGTCTCTGTTGTGATAATGGTATTTATCACTGCCTCTGAGAAAAGCCAATGAGCAAAACTGATCATTTTGGAAACCTGAAGAGAAATGTGCCCTGAGTACTTTGAATATCTGAACCTTTTCAGTTAGTCTTAAAATTAAAGAATCAGTTTATGAAATTTGTCTGAATCTTGGTGTGAGGCACATTGGCATTATGATGACTAAGTAATGTTTAAAAACATAAACTGAGCTCTAGAACGAGATCTTGATAATGCAGCATCTCCTGGACCCTATATTTTGTATTGCTCTGTTGAGTGTATTTCCAAAAAAAGACCATTTGGGCAAATTTCGGTTACAACGTGACTTTGGCCTTTCAGATTTCTTGCCTGGCCATTTCTTCACAGAAGCAGAAAAGTTGACAACATTGAGTTGGAAGAGCTCTCAGAAACTCTTGGTTGTGATACGAGAACCATGAAAGTTTGTTGATCTTAAAACTCTTACAACGGTTTGTTGGTGTGAGTGTTGATTTCTGTTGTAGCTAGCAGAGTGGTTCTAGTGTCTGTTCCCAGCCTGGGTTATTCCTTTTGACCAGGATAATCTAGGCATTGGGTACCTTCACCAATTTATTAAACACTTCCATGCACTGGGGCTCCTTTGCTTGCCCTGCAGTTAAACTGGAGGGACAGCGTAGGGTGCCTGATAAGCTTTTCAAACGGCAGGCATCAGCCTGGGCACCTGAGTTTTGTGCCTCCGCCTCAGCATCCCACAGGGGCTCACTTGGTGATCCAGCTGCGTGTCCCTGGGGCGAGCTGGGTACCCGGGCCAGCTCCGCCGGGACGGCTCAGCCACCAGGGAGCCCCGGGGCTGGGAAGCAGGAGGGGAGGAGAGGGCAGGAGAGGGCAGGAGAGGGCAGATCCTGCCCTGCCCTACCGGGCCGAGGCGGTGCCGTGAAAAAAAGTTGCGGCGGCTTCAGAGCTGGGCGGTGAGAGCCGGGAGCGCTCTTGGGTACCTGGTAAAGCCGGCGGCTTCAGAGAAGAGCAGCCCCAGCTCCGAACTTCCTCCAGCCGATAAGATCTCCGCCAGCTCGTCACGGGTGGCGGCCGCCGCCGTCGCTGCCCTACTTGACTCGGCTTCAGGCTCCTCCCGGGCGAGCCGGGCGCGGAGAGCGGCGGCGGGCGGGGGCGATGCGCGGGGCCCGCCGCTCCGCCCGGGCTGCTCCGCTCCCTGCGCCGCCCGCACCGCGGACCTGCGGCCGGGCCCGCCATGGGCACCCTGGGCAGGAGGAGGGAGAACCAGTGAGTCTGCCGTGCCGCGCCGTGTCGGGACCGTGCGGTGCCCGGGCGGGGCTGGCCGGGCTCGGGGGTGGCACTGCGGGCCCTGCGAGCGGGACCGGAGAGGACAGGAGCGCGGGGGGGGCTGTGCGGGGCAGGATTCGGTTCCAGCCTTTGGGATGGATGCCGGTGTGCGGCGGGTCAGCGCGGGGGAGAGCCTGGCGTTCCCGGGAGGGGCGGCGGGCACGGCCCGGCTCGGTTACCGGGGCACGGTCCGACTCGGTTACCTGGCCACGGTCCGGCTCGGTTAGCGGGGCATGGTCCGGCTCGGTTAGCGGGGCACGGTCCGGCTCGGTTAGCGGGGCACGGTCCGGCTCGGTTACCTGGCCACGGTTCGGCTCGGTTAGCGGGGCATGGTCCGGCTCGGTTAGCGGGGCACGGTCCGGCTCGGTTAGCGGGGCACGGTCCGGCTCGGTTACCTGGCCACGGTTCGGCTCGGTTACCGGGGCACTGCCCGGCTCGGTTACCTGGGCACGGCCGGGCTCGGTTACCGGGCCACGGTCCGGCTCGGTTACCTGGCCACGGTTCGGCTCGGTTAGCGGGGCATGGTCCGGCTCGGTTAGCGGGGCACGGCCCGGCTCGGTTACCTGGCCACGGTTCGGCTCGGTTAGCGGGGCACGGTCCGGCTCGGTTACCTGGCCACGGTTCGGCTCGGTTAGCGGGGCACGGTCCGGCTCGGTTACCTGGCCACGGTTCGGCTCGGTTACCTGGGCACGGTTCGGCTCGGTTAGCGGGGCACGGCCGGGCTCGGTTAGCGGGGCACGGTCCGGCTCGGTTAGCGGGGCACTGCCCGGCTCGGTTACCTGGCCACGGTTCGGCTCGGTTAGCGGGGCATGGTCCGGCTCGGTTACCGGGGCACGGTCCGGCTCGGTTACCTGGCCACGGCCGGGCTCGGTTAGCGGTGCACGGCCCGACTCTGTTACCGGGCACGGCCAGGCTCGGTTAGCGGGGCACTGCCCGGCTCGGTTACGTGGGCACGGCCCGGCTCGGTTACCTGAGCACTGCCAGGCTCGGTTACCTGGGCACGGCCGGAGCTCGGTTAGCAGGGCACTGCCCGGTTCGGTTACTGGGCACGGCCGGGCTCGGCCGGCACCGCCCCGCCGGGCAGCGGCACCTGCTCGGGGACGCTTATCCGTGATGCTGTCCCCGCCGCCAAGGGCGCTCCCCGCTCTCCTCAGCCCCGCTCTCATCTCTTTGCCATGTCGGGGCACTGCTGCCAGAGGAGCTGTTCCAAGGAATAACCAGCGGTGCCACCGGCTGGGCTTTGCCTGTCCAGCGTGGCCAAGTCGGCCACGGTGTTACTGTGAACTTTTTTCAGGTGTGGAAACTTCAGGTTTTCTCCCTTGTGTTGCCAAAACCTGAAATATCTTCTGCATTTGCTCCTGCTTCGTTACTGCTTGCTGGGATCCTCTGCCCTGTGTTGAAGGGGCACTGGAACAAAGCTAGGAGAGGGGCTTAAGCTTGTGAAAACGCTGAAAGCTGATCAGGCTCTCGCTCTTTCTGTATGAGAACAGGAAGTCAGATCACAAAGCTGAGAGGGAAATTGAGAAAAAGGGGGAAGGGAAGAGAACATTTGCGTGTCAGCCACTGTCAGCCTAACAACGGAGGAGCTCAGTGATGGTTGCTGCCTCTGAAGGGTCCGGAGTGTATTTTCCTGAGTTTAAACTATGGGAGCCTGGGATCAGTGTTGGGTTGTAAATGACAGCGTGGTGAGTGTCGTGGCTTTCCCAGCATTCAAGTGAGACGGAAAGGTGAGGATAAGGCTGGACTTTCACGGGGATGAGGTAGGGTCCAGTCTGTCCTCATGAGGCATGCATATTTTTAACTTCATGCAGGAGTGCCTGTTCGGGGATGTCTGTGGATTTACTTCTGCTATCCGTATGTAATAAGCACACTGGAGGAATTTCTGTGCCTTTTCTTCCTGGGACTGTCAGCTGATTAATAAATAGAGCCTTGCATCGTGTTCCAAGAAAAGTTATTTGAAAGCCTAAGGTAGCAGCTTAAAGATGCTGCAGCCACTTATTTAGGAAGGCTGTGCAGTGTCTGAAATAAACCCAAAGAATCCCTGAAATTTCAGGAGTCCCTGAAATAAACCCAAGTTTTATTGAAACGGCAGTGTTTGTTGTTCTTTTGTTACTGTATACTCTGAAGTCAGATTTTGCAGTGGTTCCTGCTATTTGCAGGCAAATATATTTCATTGCTTTTCACCAATACAATATTGTTCCAACTTACTATTTCATACAGAAATATGAACTTGTATGCATGCAACGAATTGCCTTTAATATTATCCATAAACATACACATTCTTGAAGTAGAAGGTATTATATGGTCAAAACACAAGACTAAAATTAGATATGTGCTTTATTTTGGTCTCATTTACAATTGCTGTCAAACACAGTTATTTGCTCATGTACACTATTTTAAAACAACTTAAGAGGAAATATTAGTATAGAATAGATGCAAAATTAATATATTTGTTTTGATTGTGCCATAATCCACTATTAGGTGCTGATACTATGCACTATTGTGCTAATATTTTGTTTACTTAACAGTGACTTTTCAAGTTAAATTAATGAAGGTAGTCTGGTGTTTTCCAGTGTGTGTAATAGTTATATTTTTCTTCTCCTTTGCTTTTGGTGGGCACACAAACATCTGGTATTAGGTATTATTGCATACTCTCCAACAAAGAGACAAGATTTCTGATATCCCTGATAGATCATTCAAGGAGCTCTATAACCATGTGCTGTGCAACTGATATTTAGCAGAAAGAAATGTCACTTACTGAGCAGCCCCTTTGGTGTACATATTAAGTGGGAGGGTAATGTCTTTCAGCACCCTAACTAGAAGGAGTTAATTGTCCCTTAAATCTCTCCTCCTTTCCCATGCAGTGTAAAATTTGCCACTCTCTCTTCTTGTATTTACTTCACTATTGTGCTTTCTTCTAGGCAACCTGCCCAAGCATGCAGCACTGCCCCTGAACCAGCCCTGGAGCTGCAGCAGAGCAGCCACTGTCCCAGCCTCTCCAACCACACTCAGGTCATGATGGTGCCCTTGGGGCACCTGGCCAAGGGAGCCACTTTGGAAGATCTTCTTGAGACCTGCATTCAGTCTTTTGGTGAGTGCCTGGGGGTGTTGAGAGTCACATTAATTTGTTTCTGGCTTGGCTATGTTTGAATCCCTTAGTTGGGAATTAAGTTTATTGGTGGATAGAAAGGTGTTGACTGAGAATTGTCTGTGCTACAGGTGATTGTAGTTTTGGTTGGTGGATGTGTTTATGCAGATGTGTTTAATATAAGCTGAGAGATTAGAGTAACTACTGCTTTTTCTTGAGGGAACCAGGCAAATTCCAATAATCTACACTTTTAAGAGTTGGTGTTCCTTCAAGTACCAATTTTGTAATCTTTAGCAGGTAATAATTGCATTTTTTGCATATTGCAACAACATTCTCATAATGCATGTAAGCGACATGTTCAGATTAAACATTTTTAAACAAGAAGGGCTATTTTTAAGCTAGGTGAGATAACACTGGATTGTTTTTTGCATTATCAGTATAGAATTAAAGTTGTTTCTTTATAAAAGAGAAAGAATCCAAACAGTTATATTTTTTTAAACTTTTTGGTTATCTTTTTACAGTATGAATCGAAATATGGATAAGTGTAACCATTGCCTAAGCAGTGTATCCCTAGTTTCCTTTTCCAACTTTTTCATTAATAGATGTGTTTATATTCAATATTATTAAAATATGTTAATACTAAAGACACTTAAAGTGATTCTGAATAATTTGCTTATAAGTAGCACATCTGTTTGCTTTCAGTCTTCCAGTGCTTTGAGCTACTCCCAAAGTATATGTGGCAAAGTCTTAGTTTCAGAAGTAGTCCTAAGAAGATAAATGTACTTGAACACACACTCAGCTCTAAAATAATTATCTATATAGTTAAACAGTAACACATCGTCCTGATCTACTGGTACAGTGCATAAATACTGTGTAAACAGTGATTAATCTTTCACATTTGTTTAAAATGAGTTGTTGGTTTTTTTTTTTTTTAAACTTTAAGGCCTTCTAATCAGCATGTGCAGAGAAATGCATGTCTGAGAAAAGCTGGTGAAACGTGTAATGTCAGTAATGTCTTTTTTTTTTTTTTGCTTCTTTTCTTCCCCACTTTGTTATTGTGAAGACACTGAACTGCTATACAGCTCTATTCCTAAGATTTTTAAAACATAAGACCTTCAGGTAGTTGTAATACTGTGACTACTTGACCAATATTAGTGTTTCTATATTTTTATAAAAAAACAGTAATATAAATGCAACATTATAAAAATCCAGTATAGCTATTGAAGTGGTTAATTTAAAGTGGTGCAGGTGAAACCCTGAGCAGGAGATTTATTTGGCTAATACTCTGTATAGCACTACAGACATGCTTAGGTGTTCTCAGGTTCCTGGGCATCAGTATATTAAAAGGACTAAGGTAATGAAGAAAAGCAACTGTACCTGTGCAGTTCAGCTACACATGCATGTGAGTCTTTCTTAAGGGTTTCACACTTGAGCTAGAAAATTTACTGTAGTCCCCTAGATAGGGTTCTCTTGACCCTTGTCAAGCTGTACATAAGTCAAGCAAGGTGAATTGTAGTGCATCAGCAAACATCATTATGGCTCACTAAGGATTTCTAAAATCATGTGTGCTGCAGAGGTTTAGACCCTTAATTGGACAACTCATAGTGGTGTCTATATTTATACACCTTCTATGAAATTATGAATGTTCTTAGGCTGTGTTGGAGCTTCCCATTAAGGTACTTAAATAAAAATACATCTGTTACAACACTATAATGCATAATGAAGTTCATTAAAGAAGGCTCTTGTAGCTATCACCAAAACCAGTGCAAAATTCATTCTCATTATTGTGCCAATAAAGGAAGAGATGAAAAAGATTTTAATCTGAGATTTTGAAGAGAGTTGGGGGCAGGGAGCAAAATGGTGGGAAAAAAGCATAGCTGCAGAATGATTACAAGAATTCTGAATGATTGAGCAAGTTTCTTCTCATGCATAGTACTGAAATCTTCTAACCTCTATGCTAATAGTTCTGTTTAGGCTGAGATTATATCTTCAGTCTTGGAAAAGCTATATGCTACCTATAATATTTTGTATTCTATAAAGTCATTATTGTGATTTGAGCAAGTTTTATTTAAATGTTCAAAGTACAGATCCCTCCCAAGACATTGTACATTTGAAGTTTGCTTTCTGGAAAAAGCCATTGATTCATCTGCTGTCTAGTCCTAAGGATAACAAGAGGCAGTAGATGGAGAGGCTGATGTGTCATGTTACAGAGTATATACTGCATCTTGTTAGCATTATACTGCACTTGCTGATGTTATGTGTACAAATACAATTCCTCTGTAATGGGTGTAGCTGAGTTTATATTCCTGGACTCAATTATACAAGTTTGAAAAAAGCAAACTATATAAGAGAGGCTGCTGTCACCAATGGTATGTAAGGAGAAGCTGGCAGCCTTTTGCTGTATATGCAGAGAATATCACAAGAAGGTCTAACTAAGAAGCATGCACACAGCTGTGAAGAACACAAGCATAAGTAGTTTATCTTACAACATGGATTAGGAGAAGAAAGGAGGAGAGGGATATGCTAAGTTGAAATTAAAAGTGAGATGACTAAACTTTGCTGCATTCCAAGATGTTTTGTAGAAAAGCTTTGTCCAGGCAGCCAAGTTAATCCAAAAGTCAATGTAGCTAACTTAAATTCCTACTTTGGGATGATTAGTGTGTGTGTTCTTTCACCTCTCACACTTGGTCTTCTTTAGCATGGACTGATGAATGACAGGCCTGTGCCTTGGACAGAAACAAGTGAGGGTCTTAAGTGGCAGATTGAAGTCATGTAGGTGCTCACTACATCTGAAAGAGCAGCATCATACCAGTGTTTGTTCAACAGCATGATGAGAAGATGCTAAAATTAGAGGTTCCTACAAGTCCCATGAAAGTTTGAATCAGGATGAGGAAGATTAATCATCCTGTAAATGAGTTGCCAAAAGTAAAGGCAACAAAAAAGCAAGGATGTAAGTGAAGGCAAGAGTTTGGGGAAAAACCAGCACACTGAGAGATTGAAGGTAGGAAATATCTTAGAAAGGAATACTAGTCCTTTCTTAGGAGAAGATCTGTAGAGACTTGAAACCACTCTCACAGGTTTTAAGAGAAGGAATTTGGTTATAGAGGGCAGAGATTCAAAACATGTTCCAAAATGTGTCTCAGAAGACCTCCCAATGTTATAAGCAGCTACAGATGCTATGAACTGGATTGACAAGAAGAATTGTAGAGCACAATAAATGCATCACATGTGATTACTTTAGAAAAGTAGGGGAGGAAAAGAGAAAGAAAGAAGGGAGATGAATGCATAGAGAGGAAAAGCAGGAGGTAGGGTGAAATGGTTAAAAAAGCTAGAAAAGACAATAGCTGCAGAAAAGTTCAATGCAACCTCTACATCACAGAGATTAATCCTGAACAAAAAGCTCATAAAAAGTTTTTAACTTGTTAACAAAATGGTTAAAGCAAAGGGAAGCAAAGAAGGTAGTTAATAGGTCTTGACCTGGAATATACAGCTTCAGGAGGGAGATAATTTATTCTGAATGACACCTTCATTAGTGACTGTGGTTCTGGAGTGGAATTTTACATAGAACCATGACTTTAATCTCCTGTAGTACATAAAATGCCTGGAAAAAATGTACTTTTGACTGGCAGACAGTTCTCTGAAGGTCAATATGGCTTTGTCTCCTGTTTTGTTGTTAGTTGTAAAGGCACTTAATCTATCAGCTTTGTTGTTGAACCCATCACAGTAGGATCTGGTCTGCTGGCAGGTCAGTAGAACACAGGAATCATATGCTTATTAGCACAGCCATACTTTTATGTCTAGTTCTTATAGTAATCTTTGTGAGACTGTATAAATGCATAAGATACATTTAGTTCAGAAAGTGTTACAGATCAGTGAAGAAAAATGCATTAGCAGTGTTCACTGGGTACCTAATTTGTTAACTTTGTATCTGCTAAATGCTCATGATGTTTATCACCCCAGGGAATCCTCATGCTACCATGAACTTGAAGTTCTAAATACGTGTTGTGAAGTCAATTTCTAATCTAAAAAATGTTCTCTTTTTTTGTAACTCCACTATATGTTAGTACATAGTAAGAGGTCCCTGTTTCTTTCCTTTGACTTTGTCTATTTTTATCTTATAAATTTACCTTTTATAATCTAGAGTAAAGTTTAAGGGTGCTTATTTTTTTAAAACAAATATACCTTTCAAAGATCCAGTGAGCTATTTTAGCATGAATTCAAGCTAATAAACCATGTAGGGTCAGAGGGCCTTTTCCATGCCCATGCAAAGCATTTCCTTAAATTGCAATCAGGACAACATGTGTCTTCAACATGGTGCCAATTTGATATCTGCTTGTTTTATCTGTAGTGAACTCCTGAAATGTTACCTAGAATTACCCAACAAACAATTCCAAGAGTGCACTTGAAAGCAATTGTTTATTCAAACACTTACATCTTCCTAAAAAAATCTGAGGATCATTTAAAAGCTGAGAAGTCTGTAAGAGCTCAAGATGTTATTGTTAATGAAGGTGGTTTTGACCTTAACCTCTGAGTAAAAGATTTTTTCTTTGCCTCTTGCATTTGAACACTGGAAGTATTTTTACTTAAGGATATGGATGCCCTATGCTTATCCTACAATTCAGACACTTCATTTAAAAGGAAATCAAGAAGTGTCATCTTCAAATGCATCTCACAGTACAGTGTCCCTGGTTTCTTCAGAGATGTAAGTAAAAGGCTTTAGGAAAGTAACAAAAAGTATTTCTGAGACCACATAGCATAATTCAGTGTGAAATCTCATCCACAATAAACTGTTTACAGTGGAGCTACTTGTTTATACATATATGTGAATTTTCACCCATGGAGGACTTGAAGGAAGTGGAAAATTACAGCTTCAAAGATCAGCAACGTTCTTAATAGCATTTATGTGAAGCTAACACAATTTACAACTTCTAATGGCCTTAACAGTCACAGGCAGCTAGGTCTAGGAGTAGGTTGTGATGTTTTTCTGCAGTGTTTGATCCATGCTAAACTAGTTTGTTGCCTCTATGTGTGATAAAGTGACATGTTTGTAAACAAACATTAGAAACACTGGAAACTACGTTCAGTCTAATCTGAATTAAGGTTGCCACAGAATTGTTTTGATAGAAATCAAAAATCTCACAAAGGTGCTGGGACTGGTGGCTTCTTAGGTGTAAGCTACCTAAAATGATACAAGTTAATAATAATTCACATTTTCTGGAATAAAAACTAACTACATTCTTGCATTGTGTAGTTCTGATAATATTTTTATATTGCTTGTATCAATATCATGCAAAAACATATAGAGGCTTAGGAATTCTTTGAGAGTCAGCTTCATATTATATCCATCTTACAAACAACAAAACAGGCAAGTTAGAGTTCTCTCTTTAGCCCTGTAGGAATTTTCTCCTCTAAAATACAGAAAAAATGAAAACTATCCAGGTTTTCTCATATCAGTTAACTGGAAAAAACCACTCTGCCTTTAACATAAATACATTCTTCCAATCTTGTTCAAATATACAATTAACTGTTAAAACAATCACAGTTCAACTACTGAGTTTATCCTTTTATCAAATTTACTATGTAATAAATTCTAATGTATAATTCTGATACAAAGGCAATAAATTCTTTCAAGGCACATGCACACCCACAGAATGCAACTATGGCCATTTGCTTTTTTCCTCTCAGGTTTGCCTGAACAATTGTTTTGTGGTTTTTTTGTCTCATGCTGCACAAGCTTACAGGGTTTTATCCCTTGCTCTTGAAGCTTGGCCTGAATGTTGAGGTCTCTAGTCCCCCCAAGTAGTTAAATTTTATTCATGCTGCTGTTCTGTGTGAAAATGATGTTTATCATTGTCTGTTAAGTAATTTGAGGGCTATTTTGTCAAAGACAGTGCAGAAACTTTAGTATTGCCTGGCAACAGAAGCTATGTTAATGATCAATTAATGACATTGTGGGAACAGAAGAGTCATTACTGCTCTGTAGAATGCATGACATTGTGGGAACAGAAAAATAGGTGCTGTTTAGCTAACTATTAAAGTTAATTGTGGTTGTACCAAAATGAAAATGATTTCTTTTTTAACCTGATGTCTGTGAAAAAATTTTCCCAAAGAAAATGAACTTTGGTTATTTTTATATATATATTATAAAGTTCTCTTTAGCAAATTTGACTTCACTTTTCTCAATATAATTTTCCAAAGCCGAGAAGTAAGTAATAAAACAAAATGAAGAAAATTTAGACTTTTTTATTTATAAAGAAGTCTCTTATTTGCTTATATTTACTACAGTGGTATGCCTGCAAATTCTGTCTTCGTGCCTCTAAATATGACTTCAGGAAAAATAAGTACAACTTTTATTTAGCAATGCAAAATATTCTAATTGCCCATCAGGCAGTTCCCAAGCAGCAGCAGCCCTGACAAACCTGCAGCCTGCTTTTAAATGCTAAGCATTCCATGGTATGACATGGTCAGCTGGGGTCAGCTGTCCTGGCTGTGTCCCTGCAGCTCCTCACTGCTGGGGCACTGGGAGAAGGCATTCCCAGCTGCTGGTTTGCCATAGGCTGGAAGCACCAGTTCCAGATGTATGCCTAGAAGTACAGCAGAGGCTAGGAAACTTTGGGATGTAAGTGAAATGGTAAATGAGGAATATTAGAGCAGGATTGGAGCTGGAGCATGCAGCAGTAGTGAAAACTGAGGTCAGGAAGTGAGACCCAATTGATCTGCAACCTCTTCAAGCCCTTGAGAGGCAAGCAGCTTGGTGTCTACTAGCTGCAGTTTGAACCTTTGGGTGGGACAGGCTTCATCATCACCACTGCATCAACCACACTGTCAGAGGGAAGCTTGTTGTAGAGCACTGCAGTGCAAGGGTCAGGCACACATCTGGCCTCAGTGGTCAGACAGGGACACAGAAGTTTCTGGTTCTGTTCTGGGAGTCTGTTTTTTCCTATGCATCAGTGCATATGCTAGCACAGCTGTGTTGCCAAGCATTACACTTGAATTATTCAGGAGTTGCCTGCAGCTCAAAAAATTCACATGGCTCCAGTAGCATGGCTTAAAGCTTTAGGAAAAGTCTCAAATGCTTGAATTATGTTTTGTAGGCTTTGGAGAAAAAGACTATTTGATTAAAAAGTTCACATCTAAATTTGCTAGAATCAGTATTTTAAATATGCTGTAGAACAATGTGTGGTGTGCGTCCGTGCGTGCAAACTTTTTGTCTTCTGTGTACCTCATCTGAATTTCCAGGGCTAATGGAATGCTTTCCACCCACATTGCATTTCGTTTCTCTCAAAGTACATTTTAATTTATGAAAATAATCCCATTTTTCTTTGACAAGAGCTTTTTATCTCCTTGTTTTCATTTCAAAGAATTACCCACCTAGAGCTCTTTCTGCAAGATGTAGCTTTCCAAAAACTGTTTCTGAGAGAGGGTAATGATTTTTCCCTAGAGATTATTCTCCCCTAATGTTCCCTCCCCTCACAAAAAAAAGTCTTGTTATTCTTTTGGATGTATATTATCCCCACTTTTGTCTTTTGATATATCTGCTTCGTTTTTTAGTATTTGGAGGAACAGGAGTGGGTTCATCATCCTCTATTCTGCAGGGTGTTTAAAGGGAGTAGGCTTGAAGAAACACCATGTTTATGAGGTTTCTTCTAACATGTGTGTTTACTTGGCTTTTTTTGGAGAGCTGTTATTGCAGGATTGATCACAGAGTAGTGCAGTTCTTTCCTCTCAGGAAAATACTGATTTCTTCTAAGTTTAATTTTGGAGTTTTTCTTCCTAAGATCAATTACTTGTGTAAATAAATTTATGTAAAACTCAATAGTTGCAAGCATGTGTGGACAACAAGCCAATTTAAAAAGACATAAACAAACAAAACCAAAACTTTGGTGCAATTCTCTGAATGTTTTGGTGCTGTCTGACATCATGTCACTCTTGTGGCACAAAGGGGAATACCATCATCCTGTACAGAATTAAATGTAAGCTGGGGAGCTCAATATTCCACCTGCTTTCTGCTGCAGCTAAAACTAAAAAAAGCCTTCTATTACCTAATTACTGTGTTATTATATATATATATAAGGATATTCTTCTTAAGTTATATTATTTCTGAAAGATATTAAGCACTTAAGATAACGATTTGGAACAAAGAAAAATTCATTAAGGATGAGTGCAAAGCTCTACTTAGAGTAATCAGCTGTAAAAACAGTATGGTAAAGTCCATCATATACAGCATTTCTTCAGAAAAGGATCTCATTGTCCAGAGGGACTTTAAAACTGAAAATGGTATTAATTACAATTAATAATATTGTATCACTGCAAAAGACTCTGAGTGTGTGTATAGAGGGATGTGTGTACTTCCATATTTTCTGTATATACATTATACATGCACATTTACTTACATTAAAATGTAGGTGTATATAAAGGTATTATGTAAAGGATACTAAGAATAATATTCTAAGTCTGGTGCTAAGATCTCCTCTGTAGTACTATATTCAGGTTTTCTTCATAATGGTGCAAGCTACAAAGGGTTCAGAAAACAATATCAAGGTTGACCAGGTAGCTAGAAAACCTTGTCTCTGAGGAATAAAAAAATGTCAAATTTGGTGTTTCTTAGCTCAGAAAATAGATGAGGGATGCAACCCTGAAGCAGAGAAAATATATTGATAAGCTAAACAAAATTTTCTTCTCTGGGCTTAAGCAGTCCAAGTTGCCTGAAATATTTGATTAGACAGAAATGAAAACTCTTAAATTTTAGAGAAACTCAAGCATTGGAATAAGTCATCTACAAAAGCTGTGAAGTCCTTATCGCTGTAGAATTTTTAGAACAAGTTAAACTGGTTCTGAAGCACGATTTTGAGAAAGCTGTTTCTATATTGGAGCAGCAGAATAGAATATCTTGCCTCCTAGCCCTGATATCTGCCATCAGCTGTCATTAAAAAATTTGTTCAATCTGTTTGCTGACCCTCAATATTGGTGTCATAACTGACAGGGAGAATGGTGACTTCTTGGGACTCTGATTCTGACCAAATGTATTCAATTTAATGAAGAGAGTTAAATGACTGGTTCTGTTACAGGGTATCAAATTCCAACACAGTAGTAAGTCTGGAGTAAGAAGGCTACTATGGGTTGCAAAAGTTTTAAGCTGAAGGGGAACAGACTGTTTCCTGTTTGTAAAGGGAATTTCCAGGGACTATCTGTAAAATACTAGTGAAATATTTTATTTAGTTTTGGTTGCTTCTAGCCATTTTAAAGTTATCTTGCAGTACATGTGGGGCAGATTAATTGACTTAAGGCTGTCATTTCAGTCACTAAACCCTGCCATGTACTCCCACATGTGTCTGCATATTTCATACATGTGTGTGTTTCATCAAGGTCTTTGAGACCTTGGGACCTTAGGAACATAAGTTGCCTCAGTTTTCAGATCACATGTTGACTTAATAATTTTTGCAGACATTTATAGCACCATCCCCACACCATCTTCTTTAAACTGCTAGAAAAAAAAAATTGCAGAAGTCTTGAAGAATTCTGTGCAGCACATCAGAATAGCAGCCCACGACCTTCAGCTTTGCACTTTACTTCTGTCAACTGCTTGATACTTTTGTTTTTGGTGCTACTTTTTGATAACCACTGGAAGACCTAAGGGAGTTTACAAGAAGTTATTCGTGTTCTTAGCAGCTTAGTCACTGATCATGTGATGTCAGTGCTATGTGATTCACTCCTGATTCATTTCAAATTGTACTCTAGGTGATACAGTTGGAACCTGCTTATGAAATAAAGATGGCACTTATTAAATTAGGCCTCTTAGAGAAGCTAACTTTTCTTTCCTGCAAAATTCACTTTGGTTAAGACATCCTTGGCGTTCTTGCTACTGCCTTATTTTATTAATGCTTTGGAGGGAAGGTCTCAGTGCAGCCATCTTCTCTACTGAACATATTCTTTCTGTTAAGTGCATTTACCACAGGTCTGTGGCCATCAGGACCTGGAGAAATGCAGGTAGTTTACTCTTAAAGCCTTACTGACTTTTGAGTAATTTGTTTCTCTAAACCAGTAGAGGATCGAGCGATACTTAAGGTATTTCTAATCACAGATTATGGATTGTGAGGAGTCACTCATTGCATCATGCAATAGGGTGGCTGATGGGCCTAGATCAGAAGGTTCTCACCCTTGTGTGTTCTGAGTCTCACATAAGAAATGGAACTTTGTAATTGTAGGTTTTAGTGGCTTTGTGCTACTACATAGATCATAAAATACTTACCATTAACTGTCACTGTGCTTTCACTCATGGAGTTAAATGCTGGAAAAGTATATTCAACTTCTGCTTTCTTTTTTGTTTCAAAGTATATTTATTAAAAATCTTAGTACAGTAAGGGAATTTACAGGAGAAAAACATGGGAGCAGTTGGTTATTTGCACTTTGCTGCAGCGAGACAAAGCTCAGGTTTAGGCAGTAATTTGCAGCTTTCTTTAATGTAAATTATCTAAGTGAAACACACCCATGCCGCTGGGGCTGGTTCACTCCGTGGTTTTGCTCAGCAGGCTGTGTGGTTAGAAGCAGGTACACAAACGGAAATGAAAAGGAGTTTCAAACAAACTGCTGGGGGTTCAGGACGCTGCAGAGGCACCAGAGCAGCTTGCAGCACAGCCAGGACAGCTCTCCTGCTGCCTCCACTGCCCGCACAAAGAGCTTCACCATGCTAAATTCTGTGCTGGTCCGGTTCCATGCAGGCTTGCTGTTCACTGCCCAGCTCCACTGGCAGCATTTAGATTTCTTTTTGCACAGTGTTTGTTTTGTTTTTTAAGCCACCATGAATACAATGGGGGTTTTTTTGTGAAGGTGAGCATTTTAGTTGGATGGGAGAATAGATAGCCCCAAACCTAGTATTGCTCTGATGTGTGCAAAATAATTTCATGTCATTGTAATGAAGTGTATCTCTCTTGCAAGGTAATTAGGTCTGGATGTGGTGAAGCATAAATACACTTTTATTATGCAGGAAAACACCATAAATGTGTTGACCTAATTACTAATAGTAGGCAGAACATAGTGTTTTTCTCTGCACCTTTGTGATATGAAAAAGCTAAATAGAAGAGAGACCTAGAAAACAGAAATTCAAATGGGAACCTGGGGCCAAGTGGTACCTGTGTTATGTCATAGCAGAGGATTTTGGAATGCACACAACCAAAGTGCCAAGGGAGAGAGAGTGTTAATTTCTGTCTTTATTGTCTGGAAATGATCTATATTGTGCACTTATGAGAAGCTGTATATTCTTAATGGTATGTGTGCACATACCCATTTGGCTTTCAAGTTAAGCATGTACTGAGCTGTTCTCCTGATTAAACAGGAGCTAGTGGATGGACCTTCTGGCAGAACACCAAGTTTTGTCAAAGGATGAAAACTGATACAGGCTTTTGTGTGCAAGGCCTAAAATAATCTTACTCTTTGTGAAGACACTCAAAGAGTACAAAATGCTAAATACTAAAGGCCTGAATAAGTATTGATTCTTGTTGTCCCAGCCTTCCTCTGCAAGTTTTCCACTTTTCTAGCTGAATAACTTGCTGGTTTGCCCTCAGTGTTCATGCTGTAATACCTAGGAAGTTTAAATCTCAGAACGATTCTTTCAGCAAGGAATGAAATTATGTGTGAACACAAGCAAGGAACACATAAACTTTGTAAAACTGAGAGCTTGTATCATACCTTTACTTGGGGTCTATACTGCTCTCATTCATGGGGCTGTAGGACAGGCAGAATTTCCCCTTGCCCATAGCACTGAAGGTGGACACATTTGGTATCTTTCTGTAGAAGGGCATGGAAATTCATGTTCAGCAGCTAATGTGGAATGTTTTGCAAATGGGCTCAGTTTAACGTTCCATTTTGGTGATGTGCAAGTTAAAGTGCCTTCTCCCTGCCTTTCCCAGCAGTCATTTAATATGCTGGAGATCTGCCCTTTCACATCCCTCTTCCATTTCACTGTGTTGTGCTTTGCTTCTCTATCTTGTTCCTGCTGCTGCTTTTTAAAGAGAGAACTACACTTATTCCCATAGAGGTTAATCTATTCAAAATTATTCAAAAAGATAACATTTATTTTGTATTTGAAAGGGCGTGAAATTCCAGTTCAAGCTACTTAGGTTCTCTTATGACTGGCTGTGGGAGAGCACTGTCAGTTAATATTTACAAACACTGTCACAACTGTTTGTTGCAGAAATGGAAACTTTTTAAAGTGTTCTGCTACATCTCATGCCCTTGATCTTTTTGGAATATGGAAAAAAAAACCTGCACAAGACTCAGAAAACAGATGTTTTCAGAAAACAGCCTTTTTCCTGCTGAAATCCTTGTAATGCAGAATTCAAGCTGATGTGAAATGCATTTAGATCCACCACAGGGAGTATGCCCAGGTTAACCTCTGGGTTTCTAGCATGTGTTGTATCTCATTCCATGTGCATCTGTGCACATCTGTGATCCTATCCTGTGTGTGCACTTTGGTGTTATGTGTGTCATCTGTACAAAAGGGCTCACAAACACTTGAGAATATTGCTGTTCTCTTTGCTAAGGGTAGTCATACCAATGACTGGATGATATGGATCAGTAACTGAACTATTTTGCTCTTCAGTTCATTGATTTGTTTCCAAGTTTATATTAATATGCCTAAAGCCAAGCATGTAAGTGGATTGCTGGGCTTAGATCATTATGTATAATTATCTGAGTACTTTTGAGACACAGCTACTTTTTTGCTTGCCATTTTTTTCTTATTTTTAAGGGTCTGAAATATAGTAGTTGTTATATGGCTCTCACCAGAAAAATTATGCACTCCCTAAATTAGTAAGTTACTTCTATCTTTGAAATAACTTACGTGAACAGACCTGATTAAAATTAGGATTCTGAAAAAAGCCCGTTGCAAATTGTTTATGAAGATTTCAATATGAATAATCCTTTTTGTTTTTTAGATTTAGAAGGAAATGCATGTAAAAACAACCAGCTGCTAAAAATAATTCTGGCCATGCATCAGTTTTTCATCTCCTCTGCAGACATGCTTCAGAAACTTGTTGATCTATATCCTTTGTAATCTTCATCTGCTTTTAAGGTAACTTAATAGCCTGACAAGTTTGAGATGGGTAAGTAGAGGATATTTAATCTATGGGTGTGTTAGTATTCCACTAATTAAATTGTATACTTGCTCTTTACAGTTTTTGGTGGTATGGTGTGCTTTTGTTTGGTTTAGGATTGGCTTTTTTTGTTTGTCTGGTTTAGCTTGTTGTACACAGAGGAAAAGATGAAACTCCAAGTCAGGTTTTAAGTAGGATAAATCACCCTCTGTTGGCTGTGGAGGGAATATCTAGCAGGTGTTTGATTAATGTAGGCATCTCAATTGGGTACTGTGAGCCTGGGCCTAAGTTTCAGATCTGTTTCTCTCTCTGCCCACTATGAAGTCAAAGAGCAAAGAACAAAACTGTATTCACTGGGATATGAAAATTTTCAACAAAAATGATTTCTCTCAGGCACCCTCAAAATTGCTGAGATAAATCATAAGCATTTCCTTTTTATTTGTTCCCATTTTGAGTTGACTGCCTGGACTCATATATGTGTGTGTCTGGCTCATTAGATTTTTCACCATCTAACTACTAGATCATGTTCACAATACTAACCTTTCTTTGGAGTTTTTAATTGTGGGCTATGTAACCTGTCTTCTTAGCTTTACAAAATGTTTGCTCCTAGTAGATGAGCACAGTACAGGATGGAGACCTGTCATGCTAGGAATCTCCATCCAATTTTGGTACAATTCGATTTAATAATCCTTTCTTTCCTCCAACTCTATCTTCCAGACATTTACAAGCAGCATCCTTGACAGCAGAGCTTTACTGAGCACTGTCTGTCTGTAGCAGGACTGTCCTGCTGCTTCTCTGATCACAGGTGTAGGATCAAGTGTGCTCAGCTGCAGCTCTGGGGTAGTGTTGCATTTCACTTAGCCTTGTGGGCTCTTGGAAAATGGAGCAAAGTCAGTGCTTGCATCTTCTTTCTGAGATGGAAAGTTTTCTACAACCAGAGAAGCAACTCGAACTTTTATTAGACTTGCATATTTTGCAAGCTTGGTTTTTAACTCTGTGTATAGCTCCCTGTAAAGACACTGAAAGTTAAAGACAGTTTTGAACGGATCAGGTAGTTGGGGCTCTTGTATTTTGCAGAACCTTGCAAGTGTCCCAGTTGCACCATTTCCCATTCCCTAAGTTGTGGGAGTGATTTTAGGTGGTTGCAAGTTATTTGTAAGTCATCTAATTTTAGACATCCAGAAAGGAGTCCTTAAAAATATTTGGGAATTTACTCAGACTTCACCATTTCTATAGTCAGCCTAATGTAAGCATGCTTGAAGGGCAGATGGCATGTCCCTTCAGCTGTGGTACATTTAGGCTGCAGTTAATTGCCATCAGATTGTGAGATCCACAAGGTATTTCCATTAAATGGTGTTTTTCAGGCCTGAAAATATGTGTGTTGTCTTCATCAAAAGAATTAAGACATGCGTAATACATTTTCAAAATGGATTTTCCATGACTTCAATGGGCATTGGCTGCAATATCAAAACATGTTTTAAAGAGCTAATAGACTAAAAATATGGTTGTTTCTTTCAGTTGCCAGAGCAAATTAAATGAAAACTGTTGTGTAACTGAAAGGTGAGGTTACTATGGAGAGGCATGTTACATTTTGCTCTACCATTGTCTGCAACTGGTTATGGTTAAAAGAAAGTAGCTTTTTTTCTTTTTTCTTTTTTTTTTTTAATCTCCAGTGAATTAGCTGAAAAGGATTGTTCCATAAATGCATTGATTGATAAACTTGGTATGAATATTTTAAATTTTAATGATGTGTCAGTGCACAAGGTTTATGGGGAATTGTGAGAAATGTTGCAAAGAAACATGTAGAAAACAGAATCCCTTCACGTTAACACTACTCAGTACTCTGGCAACTGCATCAATATTACTCATAGTAGTCATAGTTTCAATAAACTTTGGTAAAAACCTTCTGATATACTTATGTAAAACCCTAATCTGATGTAATATTTGCCATCAGCAGGATGATTCTTGTTGTTTGCATGTTGGAAGTATCAAGCATGTTACATTTTGCATCATGTGCCAATGGATCTGGTTTTCCTTAACAGTTTTCTACCTATCTGAATGCTTTAGAAAATAACTCTTCCATGCTGTGTGTAAAGATTTGCTATTTTGTGAGGTAAGTAGCTTGGTTGGTAGCTATTAGTTGTTAGTCTGCAGACATCCATGTGACAAATACAAATATGTTTTTTGCATATCTGAAATTGACATTAAAAAGAGAAGCAGATATTCTGCTTTAGCTTTTCAAGGTTCACTTCAGCAGCTTTTTACAAAAAGGTCCAACTGGCTTTTAGCAGATCTGTTTAAATCAGTTGTCAGGTCACAGTTTTGAACTGAGTCTATAAGAATCTGTGTCTTAAACATCAGTGAAAATTGACAGTGCTCAGGAAATTATAGAAGTGGGTCTAATATTATTATATAGATCTACTAAAAATTAGGTGGGAAATCGCAGATTTTTTTTACTAAGCAGAGCTCTATTGCATTTGGTAAGTAATTCTTAGTAATTCTCACTTGCAATGGTCCTGGAACACTTTTTTTACCTAGTAAATATAATAAAGTTTGATATCTCAGTTTAGAGAAAACAGAAGAGAAGGAAAATACTCAGCTCTAATAGATTGATTGTACCTCTTTTTACATAAAGGGGGAAATTATTAGTAAAGGAAAGTAGAATTTGTTTTAAATTATGATGGTTTTATTATTCTCAGAGCAGAGTATTATTGGTTATGTCAAAATGCTTTAGTATTGTGTGAGATCTGGTAACATTTTCGCTTCCAGGCAAGTGCATACATACATGCATCTGTAAGAATGTGCATTTCCATTTTTCCAGCAAGCACAGGTTTTCACATATTTCAGTGCTGGGTGCTGTGTCTGTCTGGGATAGAGTTAACTTTCTTCATAGCAGCCTCTATAATGCTGTGTGTTGAATCTGTGAGTGAAACTCAGATTATTTTGCCTATTGCTGAGCAGTGATTGCACAGTATCAATGTAATATCAATGTAATATCAATGCCTTCTGTTTCTTCTGCTCCTGCCTGAGTGTGGGCTGGGGGTGAGCCTGAGGCTGGGAGGGGACACAGCTGAAACAGCTGCACTGACCAAACCTTTTCAAACCTTTTTTCTTTTTTTTCTTTTTTTTTTTTTTTTTTTTTTTTTTTTAATTTTATTGTAATAGGTATTGGATTACAGAATTCTGGATTATGTTCAAAATGGACTCTAAACTGTCCACAGCTATGGAGGAATTTCAAGAGGTGGTTAGAGCTAATGGTGAGGAGTTACATTGTCGTCTAATTGACACATCTCAAATGTGAGTGCCAACGCCTCAGTATACTCAGAAAACAAACTTTCACTCTGAATTTCCTTTATTGAAATACCATGTCTCTCATAAGGCATATGTTAGCAATCCTTAGAAAAATTTGTACTTCATTACAGATGAAATATACACTGTGTAGAGGAACAGAATGCCTTCCAGAATGGCTTAGGTTGAATTTAGCTGCTGTGGGGACTTTGGGCTGATTCTCTACAATAGCTAAGTTTGACTATCCAGGAACTTAGAAAATTTGTAGATACCTAATGGTTTTGCAAGATCACTTGAATTCAATGAAAAGGGAAAATACAATTTGGTTGGGTAAGATGAGGTAAAAAAGTGTGTTTATATTTTAGCAACAAAGGTAATGAAGATATAGTTTGTTACATTGTCAGACTCTTGATATTGTTTAGATGATTTTGGTTATAAAATACTTGTCATGAGAGGAATAAATCCTAGAGCTATACATCATGGAGCTCTTTCTTGGGAAGAATCTTTCCCTGTTACATGAGAGTGAGAGAGTTCTGTGGAACAGTACAACTGACAAAATAAGTATTATTACTTTGGAAATGCACAGGCTAAAGCAGAGTGGAATTTGGCATACATTATGTATCTGGTTATGCAAGAGGATATTTAGCTTTTCAAATCGAGATGAATTTTATTACTCTATAGGTCAATAGCAAAGTGGAACAGCTCATAATCAGAGGTTGCTCAAGGAAATCTAAGAATTATTAAATGGAGGAATGCTGAATGTGTTCAATGAAGACAAAGTTACAGACAGCTATTCTGAAAATATAGAACTGATTGCAGAAATTATATAGACTCATGCTGTTTATATTGTACTGAAAACAGTTTATATTGTTTATATTGTACTGAAGATGCTACATCAATAAAATAAAGACTAACAATAATATTTTGTCATGTAATCTAACACATGAAAGGAGTTTGCTGTTTAGAAATGCAAATAATTCACTTTTTACTGCAGTAAGGCCTGAAAACACTGTTACCTCTGACTTAGGAAAAGAGGAAAAAATTACTGTAAATAACTTGGAGTATTTTTGTTTTAAAAGAAATTCTAGGGACTGGTCTAGAAAGCTGACACAGCGTGTAAAGGCCAACACCAGTAAGAAAAGGAAAGTCTCACTTCTTTTTGATCACCTTGAGCCAGAGGAGCTGTCAGACCACCTGACCTATCTTGAATTTAAGTCTTTCAGAAGAATATCAGTAAGTTGTTTTTATTTGTTTATTTATTTATATTAAGTAAATATGGGAAGGCCATAGAAAATATGGCAGAGAAGTAGTTTTACAAGATGAACTCTGCCATACAAGATGTTGGACATGCTGAATCTGTTTCCAGACTCTTTATTTTACTGGTATTGAAGGTGGCCAGTGGAACTTAGTGAGTAAATCCCCTTCTGCTACAACCATATGAGAGTCAGAGAATGAACCTCAGCTGTGAAAGAGTTGTAAGGAAGAGGAGTAAACCTTCTTCCAAATCCAAGATATTCTTCCAAAAAAGCTTGTTTGGTATCAAGGGATGTCATTGGACACAGGAACAAGCAGCATCCTTTGACTCAATCAGTAGTCAGGCTGGAATAGGATGAAGGAAACTTGGAATATTCTCCTAGAATGCTAACCTTCTGTGGCTGCAGTGAGCAGTGCAGCAATCCTGTGCAGTGATTAATGGGCTGTATTGAAGATGGCCCCTGGACTCTGCTTGCCTTTTCTGGTTGTGATGAAAAGACTTTAGAAAATGCCATTTTTAATTTGAGTGCAGGATAAACATAATTTGTTATACAAGCTGTCATATACACAAACAATTCTTAAGGATATATTGAATTTTTTTTTTTGTTTGGTTTTGGTGGGGTATTTTTTGTAACTCTACCATATAAGCTGAGCCTATGCAAGAAAAGGGGCTCTCACTAGATGGTGGAAGATTTCAGTTATGTTTTAATGTACTTTATTTTGAGCTGACAGTACGTGACTGTTTTGTGTTAAACTCAAAAAGCTGTAGAACTGAAGTCATGCACAAATTGCTGCCTGTAGGCAGTAATGATATGCAAAGCTTATATAACTTACCATTTTCAAAACCTCTGTGCAGATGTAAGGTAATTAATGAGTATTACAAGTATGGTTTTAGTCAGAGTGTCAGATGTGTCACATACATGCAGGGTACCTGCATATGTGTTTGTACAAATTGAGCTTACCATGACTTTGGTCTGAAAATAATATATAATTAATAATTAGCTACATTAATTAAAGTTTTGCAGAATATGTTCATGATGTCCTAAGCCACAGAATCCTTTCATTATTTTAACATGGCATCATATAATGGGAGAAAGTCTGAAAATTACCAGTCTGTTACTAGTCACTGAAATAACTACTTAAAACTTGGGCACTTGAAAGTCAGAAGGGAATATTTGATTACATGCACAGCATACAGCTAAATCTTCCATGAGATACCATCCATCTTGCAGCAAATTAAAATGCCAGGAGTGGAGTTCTCAGAGTAATGACTGGAGGCATGTTGGTGCTTGGAAAGTATTTTAATCTGTAGTCATAAAGTACAGGGAGGCCACAGTCTTTGTAAGAATCTGGGTTCTGGATTCTTTTTGAGGCTCTTAAGTTAGTCATCACAATAACAAACTCTTGCATTATTTAAGTACCTGAACTTCTTTACAGTATGTGCCACTAACAAGCTTGTTACAGCTGACCTCAATGAATTTGTGTACCCCAATTGATTCAAAACTTTCAAGTAACATTTTAGAGATTAATTTCTTCAGCACTTAAAAAAACCCCAACCTTTTCCAAAGGACATGACTGCTGAGAAAAAAATATATACTGATTCATGGTTGTACTGAAACTGCTATGAAGTCCATAATTATTTAGTCAGATATTGAAAAAGTATCTATCTGTATAGTGTAATTGCTGAAATTTCAAGATCTAGCCAAACCTGGCCAGGGTTCAATATTCAAAGAGTAATTGTAATGTAAGTACAATGTAATCTCAGAGACAGCTCTACTTATTATTAATATTTCTTCCATTTTTAATTTAATAAGGACAAATCTAGAGGTGTCTGCTGTCATCTGCTTTTAAAGTGCTAATAGTTCTTATTAAACAGATGGAAAAAATTTATAAAGTTGCAAGAAGGTGAGTGAGGGAGAGTAAAAAAAAGAAATGTAGAAGAAAGAAATACAGCTGTGGAAAGAAATGTATGTCTCTTACAGCTATGAGTGTTTTTGGTAAGATCTTAGTAATAGTGGTCATAGTAAAGAATGGATGTAAAAATCCCATGTCACATTTTCTGATGATTCAAATTATTTTTGTTAATGGATAAATCAACAGAATGGATAAAAATTGCATCAACAAAAGTGAGTGATTTGTTCTCTTTAATGTAAGAATGGATTAAAAAAAATTGCTACAGGTACCAGTTGAAGAATTTTAGATTGCCTTGATGAAATAAGAGAATCTCACAAGCAGTATTAAAAGTACTAAGGAATCTGTAGCCCTTACTATCAATGGTCTTATCTCAGTTTCATATTAATAATATTAATATGATAAGCATAATCATATTATATTAACAATTAAAATTGCTTTTTGTATTAGTGCAGCTTAATTCAGAGGTGTATGAAACTCCATGAATTTCCATTTGCACTTCTTTTGTTCGTTCAAGTTCTCAGATTATCAGAACTACATTGTGAACAGCAGTGTGAAAGAGAACCCGACCATGGAAAGATCAATTTCTCTTTGCAATGGTATCTCTCAGTGGGTGCAGCTGATGGTTCTCAGCAGACCAACACCACAGCTTCGTGCTGAAGTGTTCATCAAGTTCATTCATGTGGCACAGGTCAGTTCAAATCTGGCATGTTAGGTGTTTATTTTGTCTTTCTCTGATACATCTTTCTTTTTTCTGCTCTTCCCATGCTACTACAGCCGGGTGAGCTGAGGTGCTGGCACTGCCCTGCTCCATCCACACCACGTGTGTATTTGTGTGTGTGTGCTCTTACCAAGAGTGCAGATGTTACAGTCATGGCACCAGGACTTTCTCATGTTCATTCTGAAGAAATTATTTCCACTGTAACACTAGACTTGCTTTTGAATCAGCAAGTGAGATTCCCAGCTGTGGCTGTGAAGCTTTCCAAGGCAGGAGTGACTCTCATGGCTGCGGCTGTAATCAGAAACATTCCACCAGAAACTTCTTTCTAGATAAAAGGAGAGCTATGGTCCTATTTCTACTCTTTGCATACTAATTCAACTGCAGTCATAACCAAGATAATTAGGCAGTTTTTCCTAGTTGTGGTAGACTGTGGGAAGAGGGGGAAGTACTGAGGAGGCACTTTGAAGGTTTACTGTATCTGAAAATTTAATATTTGATTAAATAACAGTAGGATAAGTTCATGTTACACCCAGTAAAATCACAACTCATTGCCAAAATACATGAAGTCAAATGGCACAAACTTGTAAGTCTTCAGAGCAATTAGAGGACATTCAAGTTTGGGTGTGCACATTGAACAACCTGAACCTTTAAATTATATTGATTAGTTTTTGGTTTTTTTTATGTCAACATAGAAGCTCCACCAGCTGCAGAATTTCAACACATTAATGGCAGTGATAGGAGGTCTCTGTCACAGTTCCATTTCCAGGCTCAAGGAAACAAGCTCATGTGTTCCTCATGATGTAATTAAGGTTAGTATTGCTTCTCTAAAAGAATCTTTATCTTTTTTTGTCACTGCACACACTAAAAGCAATCTTACTTCATTGGATAAGATGGAAAGAAAAAAATTTCTTTGGTTTTGAAGGATTTTTATTTGTTATTTCATCTCTACATCCCCAGTTACTCCGACACTTCTTGCAACCCTACCTTTCTTCAAGATTTATATAGATTCTCTAAAGGTTTCTCTAATCTCAGACATGATGAGCTGCATTTTCATTTACATGCAGTAGTAGAGAATAATATTCAAACATGAAAACAGATAATTGGATCCTAGAACACTTGAAAACAAAACTGTTGTCTTCTGTAGTAACACTGACCATCCTTAGTTTGTAAAATGCTAGAACAGAGCTCTGTACTTGGAGTGAAAGGACTGGTTTTGTTCATCTGATCTTTCCATTTGACAAGTTTTATTTAATTTAGACTTGAACAAATTTAGCCCTAATGCACACGTAGAATGTTGGAATGTTAGGAATCTATTTTAATTTCCAGTTAAATTCCTGTGAAATACTGATTAAAGCTATTTAAAAGGGAAGGAAGGCATATTTTTTAGCAATGCTTCTTAAGAAGCCTTCATGTGGCTTCTTAAGAGACTTCTTAAGAGAATAACACACTTTATTCTTTTTGGGGCCTGAAAGAGTCCATGAAAGTATCTAATGAACCTGTTTTGATCACAGTATGATCAGCTTAAATGAACAGTACATACCTGGAGTAAAGACCTGAAATGTGACCTCCCACTGGAAATGGGTACAGCTATCAAAATCTATAAAATCAGTTAGAAAGCTTATTTTAGAAACATATTTCTCAAATTTTGTCATTTTAAGGACTGCATGTGTGTACATCATTTGAATAACTTTTTGTATCAAGAAATTGTATACAACTGCTAATAGAAAGCAGGTTAAAAAGTCTGGTAATTAGTGACTTGAAAAAAGACTTTGAGGTTTAACTACGTCAAACAGTTTATAAAGGTTAAAGATTGAGAACTTCGATAGGAACTTCCCAGAGAAAACATTGTCCATTGATTTTATTATGTTAATGAGTCAATTTTGTACCTGTATAATTTTAAACAAGGGAAATATTTAACCTGCTAGGTTGAAGATTAATTTGGCCTTTATAAAAAAACCAAGATACTGTTTCTAATTAATTTTCATGAAAAAAGTTTTCTTAAAAAGACAGGTATGCCCCCTTGAACCACAGTTTGACTTCTGATCACACCAGGATGGGATCATGGCACAGCATAGGGTTTCTCTGCCATGATGTCTCCAGCAATTCCAGCTGGTGACCTGAAAGGCAGAGCATGCATTCCACATTTTAATGTGAAAATGGCTGCTTTTATGAAGGTCTCAGAGCTTGTGCTGTGCTTACACATTGGCTGCATACAGATCCCCCTGATTTGAGAAAATCATATTTCTTTTCATTTGACTAAATGGGGAGTGTAAGGAGACCATCATTATAGGTTAGGCTATATATTAACTATATATCATTACATATTAGTACCTAATTTATGGATATAGGAGGTCTAGTATGCCTAGATATCATTTGAAGTTTTGAAATTTTTTTCAAGAGCCATTATAATTAAATTCCTTAATGGTAACATGGGAAGATCTTATGCTGTGTAACAAAAACAGAAACAGTAGCCAGCACTGATTTTTTTATTTTCTTTTTATTTTTAGGTGTTTAATGAAATGACAGAATTGCTTTCATCTTACAGAAATTATGATAGCTACCGACGTGCCTATAACGAGTGCAGTAACTTTAAGATCCCAATCCTTGGGGTCCACCTGAAAGACTTGATATCCCTTTATGAGGGCATGCCAGACTACTTGGAGGACAAAAAAATTAATGTATACAAACTATATTCTCTGTATAATCACATAGATGAGCTGATACAACTCCAGGAAATGCCACTTCCCCTGGAGGCTAATATGGACCTTGTTCACTTGCTTACAGTAAGTGTGTTAGATAAGATAAATACCATCCAATTAAAAATTTCATGTACCTATCAAACAACTAAATTGAGAATTCCATTCATTAATGAATTATGCATACATAAGTTTGTAAGATTTTTTTTTTTCCCCCAAAAGGGGAAATGTACAGGAATAGAAGAGAAAAAAATTGGTGTTGATTTATCTGGCAGCAAAGATAGAGGTGCCAGTTCAGCAGTATGCTTCCAATTATTTCTATAAGGAAGGAAATGTTTATTTCTGCTCCACTATAGTAGTATGCACTCTCTGTACTTTCAGTAAGGAAGATTCCTTGTGTTGAAAACAAAATCACACAAAAGTTCATGATAACTGCATTTTAGCCAAGTTTCTTCTGGTGCTTAAGAAACTGTCTGACATAAACATGAGTCAAATATAGTTGATGTATTTCACTCCTAGTCCTATCTAGTCAGTGCCATGCTACTAAAAAATCAATGCTACCTATGATGTTTTTAAAACAATAGTTTTGGCTTCTCCTAGTAAGTTAAAATACTACCCTCTATTAAAATAGTAAATCTTCCTTTCTTGTTTCTCAGCTTTGTTTGGCATTAACAAATATCTCATCTTGGAAATAGTCTGCTTCCTTTTCTGGTTACAAGCCCTGTTTCAGAAAAAAGCTGATAGATAAAAGTGCTTATGAGCCTGAGGTTATTTGTTCTCTTGGGGAGCTCTCTTGTGGGAAATGAAGCACACATGTCCAGGGCCTGAAATACAGCTGTGTGAAGTGCTGAACTTCTTACTTCTTCCTGCTATTTGTTTTAAATGCTTTGTTTGAAATTATTCTAAGTATTTTTTTTCTTCTAAATACTGTTTTATTAAAAATAGGTATTACAAATATGTAGAACTTTGGCCATAATTTCATGCAGCTATACATGACAGGGCATAAATGAGAAGAAACATTTCATTTCAGTGCAGTTGCTTCTGAACTCCCAATGGTCCATGTTACAGATTTCCAGATAATGGCAATAACAGTCTGGAATGTAGAATTGGACACATATCAAATCACTGTGAATACCTGTGCAGCTCCAGATAATTTCTTTTTAGTGGTAATCAAAATTAAAAAATAATGCACCAAAACATATGAATACACTCTAGTAACAAGTTTGTAAAGTAGTAGTGACACCTCTGGGATTAAACTAATGTGTTTGTTTTCAGCTGTCCCTTGATCTTTACTACACAGAAGATGAAATTTATGAACTTTCATATGCACGAGAGCCACGAAGTCACCGAGCTGCTGTAAGGGCCTTTACAGATTCTTAACAGAGAGGGCTTTTATTTTAATGTAAAATCAGGACTATTTTTTTTAAAAGAAATTGTTATCTTTTGCATTCAGTTATTATTTTATTATATTATATGCTAAATTGAAAACATTTTAGCTTTGTAGACGGAGTGAAATCTATTAAAGTGCAAATTGTTTGGTCGATGATGAAGCCTAAGGTAGAATATATGGCAGAGTTGACACCATATCAGGTTTTATAATATGAACACAAAGATAAATGAAGTTGCTGTGTGGAGACATGGCATCAGTCCTAATCTTGGCAGTTAATACTGTTTCTTTCAAATGGAAAATTCTTACACAGTTCAAGTGATGAAACTCACGAGTGTTATGTGGTAGTTTTGTTCCTGTTTTATAAATATGGAAAAGATGGTGATTTTACAGGGCTGTCAGTGAACTTGACAATTTAAGGAATGATGGCTGTTTTGAACAGTTCAAGGAAGAGCTTAAGCACCATGTAATTATGAAAAGAAGGATGTCAGGTCCAACAGATCATTTCTGCAGTCCTGTGTCACACAGTCCACTGTCATAAATGGAATAAGTGCAATACTGAAAATCTTTCCATGTGGTACTAATGAAGTTCCTTTCAATTTATTGTAGCCTATGACACCTTCCAAACCACCAGTAGTTGCAGACTGGGCCTCAGGAGTGGCCCCAAAACCTGATCCAAAAACCATCAGCAAACACGTCCAGAGGATGGTAGATGTAAGTAAGGTTGGCCAGTGTACTTCATATTACTGTAAATCTTTGTAGTCTTAATCTCAAGGTATGAGAAAATACAGGGATGGGACTTCTGTCCTCACAAACCTACTTTTGCCTACCTGTAAACAGCAGCAGCTGTGAGGCACAGATGGAAATCCCTTCAGTGGGTGATGTAAAGAGTTCATCTTTGCTGCCTGTTCATCTCTTTTCTTTCTAAGCTCTTCTAACATTGTGAGGCACCCTTTGATACATGCTGTTTTGGAATATATTTCTGAATTTGTTCTAGGTGTGCTCCTTGCCTTGTAGCCAGTGACAAACAATAATACATTCCACAAGTGCAAACAGGTGTTTGCCTGACAATTCTGCCATGACTGATTTTCTCATACCACTGACCTGATAAAATAAGCTAGGCAGCTACACTGATTTGGCTACAGAAACCAGCATTGACAGCACTAATTGAGAGCATAGCACAAATTGTATATGTGGGCCTGGACAGAATGGTCTTAAAGCATTAGTAAAAAGCAGCTGTCATTGTGTGTGAAGCTTTTATTCCAGCCTGTGTTGACTTACCTATCAAGAAATCATAATGCTTCTTTAGTCTCAAGCAAAAAAAGCAATTAGACTGCTGCACTGTTTAATAGACACTGGGAAAAATGGCAGAGGAAATGCATAAATAATGTGGAGGCTTTCTAAAGTGTTAATGTAGACCATCCTCATTATGAACTATTGCTATTACCTTGTGCAGTCTGTCTTCAAAAATTACGACCATGATCAGGACGGATACATTTCCCAGGAAGAGTTTGAAAAGATTGCTGCCAGTTTCCCATTCTCGTTTTGTGTAATGGCCAAGGACTGGTGAGCACCTGCTTATCAACTTTGTAGTATCTGTTTTGGGAGGGGTTTAGGGGTTTTTGTGTTTAAATTGTATTTTATCATTAGGATGGTAAAAGCATCCTGGTCAGGCAAGTGAAAACATCACTGACAAAAACATCTTCTAAATGTGTCATGAATGACATTTTCACTGGGCTTACAGCAGTGGTATCCAAGCAGGTTTAGAAGGAAAAACAGACAACGGAAAAATTAACATTTTCAAATTATTTTTAGTATATACTACTAAAGAATTTTCCCATGATAAAGCTGTCCCTTAAAAATAGAGAACTGGCAAATGTATATTTTGATAAAATCAGGGACATTTTTCTTAACATATTGGAGCATGGAAAAATAACAGTAGTGATTATTCAGATGTTTAATATGAAGTAGTTTTGAGGTTGCATCACATGCAGATACTCCATTTATCCTGTCAGTCTACAGTTTAAATGTGTAGATAAGCCTCTGTGTGTTTTGGAAACAACTGGCAAGATCACTTTAGTCTTTTGTGCATTCAACTATTGCTATTATAAAATATGAAGAAAAAGATGTTTAATTCTCCTCATGCATTTAACACAATATATGTCTCACAAACAACTTTTCTTGTTTATTTCCAGGGAAGGTCTGATTAGCAGAGATGAAATAACAGCTTATTTTATGAGGGCTAGTTCAATCTATTCCAAATTAGGACTTGGCTTTGCTCACAACTTCCAAGAGACCACTTACTTGAGGCCCACTTTCTGCGACAACTGTGCTGGATTTGTAAGCTTGCACCATTTTAGTAAATTATGTTAATGTTCTTTGGAGCAGTTGTTCTTTTTTATCTCATAGCTGTCTTGTGTCATATACAGGAATGGATCTATATAAAAATCAGTGAAGTTATATAGAACACCAGACTTTGCTTCTGTAGATATTTAAGGTGCCCTTTACTCCCCTCTTGGCGGTGCCAATATGTTTAGACATGAATAATACTTTGTGGGGTTTGATTGTGTCACCAAAAACAGTCTTGGGCAAGACTTTCAAATGCAGAGCCTTCCACTCCATGGGCTGCTAGAACTCATGTCCTGATACTGACATGGCATGCCTCTGCCTGTGGCACAGAAGGTTAATAAAACTGACTGTCCTACCAATTTTCTGTTCAGCTGAGATCACACAAGGGTGCTGAGACTGAAGAATTCTCCATATACTCCAGCTCCACAGCTTCTTGAGGAACTGCCAGATCTGCTGATTTATTCAGTAGACTAACTCAAGATATTTTGTTTGTTGTTGACAAACACAAAATATTCTATTTACCTTATGCAAAAGGGGTAAATAGTTCTATTTTGACCTTATGATTTGAAGTGTAGAAATACAAGATATTCTGCAAGTGCTCAGATCTTAGAAAAGAGTGGAGTTTTTAGTGTGTTTTTTATCTGGAGGTATCAAACATGCAGAGAAATGTATTAATAAGTAGGCTTTCTGTTTGTTTGAATTTCAGCTATGGGGAGTCATTAAACAAGGATACAGATGCAAAGGTAAAGTACTTTATGCTTTGTTAATTTTAATCCATAATTGATAGTGAATGACAAAAACCTGTGATCATCCTGAGATCCATGGCTGTATCTAGGGACCCATTTAATCTGATCTCCCAGGGAGGACAGGACTGATTCAAGAATAATATGACAGACAGAAGAAATGCAGAGATGAAGGAACTTGTAACTGATATGCAGCACATTCCCAACATCTGTTTTGCAGCTTTCTTCCTTGCACAGGTATCAGCTTTCTCTGCAGCTCCTGCAGTCAGGGCACTTTTGTGACTGAATGGCACAATTTTGTACTTGGTACTTAATGAGTAGGAATTTTAGACATATATGGCAAAGGTACGGTGTTTTACAGATGTATGTTGGTGCAGGTAATGCATGTAGAGAACACCAAAGAAGGTTCTTGTTTCCCAGGAAGGCAGCAGTGTGAGAACTACAGAGTCACTGAATCACATAAACATTTTGTTTACAGACTGTGGAATGAACTGTCACAAGCAATGCAAAGACCTGGTTGTGATAGAGTGCAAGAGAAGACCCAAAACTTCAGTTGCAGACAGCAGCCCAACATCTGCTCTTGCTTCAAGCCTCTGCCCAGTAGGAGTCAAAGAACAATTCCATGGTGAGAAAAGATCACATTAAAAAGATCAAAATACGTAGATTATCTTTCCTTTGCTCCTTTTTCTTTTAAATCTGAGTTATACAGAATCCTTTTAGTTTTTTTCAGTTAATTGCAGTGTTTTATCTACATAGAAACTAGAACCAGGTATTTATTAGTTGTATCAAGTAACATCATTCCTGCTGTAGACTGAGTAAGGATAGACTCATTTTCCAGAGAGATCTTGTCACACTATATATGGTGCACAAATGCCACCAAAAAGTGAGTGAATCTTCTCCCAGACTCTCTCAAAGAACTTGAGGCCATGTTACATGAAGAGCTGACAGGTTTCCTTAACTCTCTCACCTTGTGACAAGCAAGTCTTGCTTTTCAGCAAGTTGTAACATTGGCTACTGCACTGTTACAATTCTGACTCATATTTTAGTGTGGAGTTTATAAAGTCAGTTTTCCTACATATCTGTGTGCTAGGAAAACCAACAGCTAATTGTCTTTATTTTTCCACTTCAGTAGCTGAATCTATAACTCCTGTCCATCTGTCCATCTTCCAAAGAATTGGAAATGAAAAATCTACACCTCTCTGTTCTTTTCTCCTTATATCAAGCAATCTGTATAAAATTTTCTTACTGTGTATTACTGTGTAAGCTTTCAAAGAAGGAATGTTGTCCTTGAAAAACACCAGGCTAATTCTGTTTTTGATTTTGATGTTCCAACTCTCTACATATTCACTTTCTTTGAATTTCTTTTCTGCTTTTTGCCTGTATTTGAAGTTCTTCAAATCTGCCTCTGGCCACTTTGATTATCAATCTTTTGTGTTGTATTTAAGACTCATGCTGGTGATTCCACCTTTGGCTTCCTATTAGCACATATGTAGAGCTCAATGCCCCCCTTTTCTCTTGATACTGACTATGTGCATCTCTGTGATGTGTCTGAAATGACTGCAGCACTATGTAATAATCACCTCTTACCCATACCAAAGTTTTTCTCAAGCTGACCTTGATGCCACACCTGTTTTCTCCTTACTGATCCATATTTGTGTTACTCAGACAGGGGTAAGAGCTGTTTCAAGAGACACAACATTGAGAAACTTGTAATGACACCTATTTTGGAGAGCAATGAATGTAGAAGTCAGTAAGGAATAGATGTTTTATTTATTAAAATAGTGTTTAATTACCACACCTCCTGTTTCTCCTTTTCTGGGAGAAGATCTTGCCTCAATTTTTTATGCATTTTAAAGGACAAGAAGAAGGATCATTCACCTTTCCTAATGGAGTAGTGGAGCACAGTGACGACAGCAAGGATCGAACCATTATGCTCATGGGCTCCTCAGCTCAGAAGATCTCAGTGAGACTGAAACCAGCTGTGATCCATAAAAGTACCCAGACTGATCCTGTACTTATGGCTGGCGATGTGTCTCGTAAGCGGAGAGAGAAGAAAGAACACAGGATGCCAGAGAATCCTTATCTCCAGGCAGCTCCAGCATCCACCTTTCCAAGCCCAATCCTCGGCCGCAGAAAGGCATTTGTTAAATGGGAAAACAAGGACTCCAGCCACAAAATGAAGGAGGAGCATCACAGCTGTAAACCCTCATACCAGGAACTTGAGCAGGTACATAAATGATGG
Source organism: Oenanthe melanoleuca (assembly GCF_029582105.1). Lineage (NCBI taxonomy): Eukaryota > Metazoa > Chordata > Aves > Passeriformes > Muscicapidae > Oenanthe > Oenanthe melanoleuca. Next base: position 31,128,439 of record NC_079339.1, read on the forward strand.
AACAAATTCTGTTTCACACAACAGGTCAAGTAGTTAAAGTGTTGGGGAGTGGCTGGTGGGAAGGTGTCACTTTACTCCAGAGTAAATAATTGCAAATTTAATTGCAATTAAACAATCCATGAGTGGCATCATAAAGTCTTAGCCACTTTAACTTCCAGCAATGCTTCATTTAAATGATAAATTTTAGTACTAGTACAGAGCTTTATGATCACACTGATCCCTGTCAGTTCTAGAACGTGAACATAATCCAATCACTCAGGACAGAATGTTACTCCATAAAATGAGGAACATAGCTCTGAATTTCCTTGATTTTGGTGGCCTCTGCTCCTCTAAGTGACAGAATATATGAGGCTGGGAGAGTAGGGAGCTCTGTTTTTGTTCAACTGACAAGTGCAAGAACCACCAAGAAATTTTGCTGTGCTTCTTGCTAGATATCACCTGCATCAGCCCAGCTGTGTCTCAGCTTACTCTAAAATGTTCTGCCAAAATAGCTATTCATAAGACTGCGTCACCTCAAACATGGCCCAAATTCAGATTTGTAGAAACATCTTTCCAGACAGATTAAAGAGACTATTACAATCCCAACACTGCAACTAATAGATGGATCCAGCTATAATTATGAGGAACAAAGAACTTTCATACTTTTTACTCAGTATTTATCACTATTCTGTGATGAAGCAACATGGAAACAGTCCAACAGCAGGACCACAGTCTGATCTTTGAACGATGACTATAACTTTCAAAATACCCCTTGCTGCTGATAAAGTGAACTCATGTTTTATCAAAGATGAATGGCTTATTAAGACAAAGATTAAGACAGTCTTCTAGTACAAACCACTTCCCTTCAATCAACAGTATATTCAATACAATAAGGATGTGAAGCTTGGATGTAACTTCTGAAAACGCATTATTTAAAATATCTCATTCGTGTGAGTCCCATAATTTACTCTTGCCCTTGCTCCCTCATCAGATTCCGACCTCGATTACTAAACAGCAGTTGATATTATGAATTAATGGCTTCGCTTCTGGTACATCAATTTCTGCAGCAGTAGAGTGGTAAAGTGTGACCTGTGCTGTTGTTTCCCCAGACTGCTGTTGTTATGAGAGGTGCAGTAGAGGGTGGATAAGTGCAGGTTGTGGACATGACTCAGATACCAGCTGCTGGAAAGTTGTGGGAGTATACACAAAGGATAGAGCAGGGAGTGTGGAAATATTCAGATAAATTACTGGTTCTGATGAGAGCTACATCAATTTATGTTTATGGCAGTCAACCTAAGTATACAACCAAACAGTCCTCAAACAATTGCACTATAAAATACAATTCTCTATTTTTTTTGTTTGTTTGTTTAGGAAAGGAATATTCTAAAGGCAGACAATGAAGGTTTAAAGATCCAGCTGGAACAGGCACATAAAACAATTGAATCTCTCACAATCCAGAAAAGAAACCATGTAGTAGACAGTCTACAACACAGAGACTGCTCCTAGCAGATGAGAGGAAAATCTCCTATGAAATGGAAGAATGTAAGACTGAGAGGGGCTGTGATAAAGCTGCTTTCCAAGTGAACTGAAGAGAGAATCTGAAGGATGTTAAGCAGAAGTGTTCTTTTTATTTAATACATTTCCCTTTTAAACATGCACTCCCAAATGTATAAAATCATTCCTCTGACCTTGTAAGGTAATTTAGCATTATCTGTGTAATGAAAATGCATCTTGTGTGTTTGCTTTTAAAAGGAGTGAGAGTGTTGCTGAAGTCTGTTCATGCTGAAGACCATATTGATTTCCCAGTGACTTACCTGGCTGCCAGCAGCACACCTTACTGCAGAAAGGTTCTGACAAAGTAGCTATTCATAAGATCATGTCACCTCAAATTTGGCCCAAACTCAGTTTTGTAGAAACAAATGTTTGATAAAGCTGAGTAAGTAAAACTTCTTTCTTGGAGCTGAAACCAATTAAAAACCTGAATTGAATTGCCACATTTAATTCCAGAAATTAACAAGAACTTTAAAATAAGTAGCTAAGCTAATGATATTTGATTGATCCTTACACTATAATATAAACTGACAATTTTTCAACATCATTTAGAGCTTTAGAAGTTCTGCTATTCAAACACTTAAAAGTAATAGAAGTGAGACTATAGACTTAACATTGAATACTGCTTTCATTTTTGTGTTCCATGCCATGACTTGGAACACTTAATTCCACTTATTTGTTTTAAGGGGTAACCTTTTGTCCCCATACAGTAGATATGGGACAAGGTTGATGATATTTCTGGCACATCAAAGTAGATGCCATTGTTGAGCAGAACTTTTAGAGACATATTATGAGGGAAACTGTACAGCAATCTCTGTGCAATAGCTACTGTATTTCAGAGCTCCTGACAAGATTTCTCCATTTTCTCTCTCCTAGATTTCACATGCACTTTATATAAAGAGTCAAGATGAGTGTTCTCCTATGTCTGTAAATTTTGTATAGCAAAAAGTGCGAGGGAGGTAACTTAAATACACAGTGTACATATTGTTAAGAGAAAAATAAAAGTTACTGATAAATCTACTTGTCTAAATAGCAAATTTGAAAATTGTTATTGCATTCCAAGATAATCTGTACACTTAACAGTTGTATAAAACTTTCTTGTATTTGTCAGATATTTGTCATCACACATACAAACATCAGAAACAAAGTCCACTTAATGCTCAACACTTCTAAGTTACCCAGTCCATTATAGATTGAAATTTAGTCAATGACAATAGCATCTGTGCTTTGTGTTCAAAGTGGCATAAATATACATTCCATTCACAATTTACAGTCATTATCAAGTATGAATGCTTTATTTATAAAGTTAATTTGAAACTACTTGCCAGTTTAGTGATTCAAAATTCTTGTTTTGAAATTGGATTGTGCTTGCAACCCTATGTATAAGTAAAAATAAATGGAGGGAAAGAGCAGTAGTAGTAGATTTTCTGTAACATTACTGTAAATAACTGAAATGCATACAAAAAAAACAGCTCTGAAGACTGTGTAGCTTTTTAAATGCATACACTAAACCTGAATTATTAACAAGGAACATGGAATTGCACTTTGTTCAGTGAAGCAATCAGAATGACTGTCAGGTCATCCTGCAACCTTGGTTCACCCATTTTCTGTGAGCTTCTTGATTTTGTCCTCTATTCAGGGACTACAGCAAGCTATATTTCTAATAGGCATTTAACAAATAAAAGTCCGTTTTTACAACCATTAAACAAGATAAAAGTTGAATATATTTTCACTTACTTAAAAAATACCCCAGAGGAGCAGCTAAGACTCATAAATCTTGAAGGTAAATTCTCACTGGTGGTCTGAATTTGAATAGAATTTGTGTGTATACACATACTTTGTCTTTTATGGAATATGGAAATCATGAACAAAACCTCATAGTTAAAAGGAGAATTTCCTAACATCAGCAGCTGGCTGAAAGGCTACTGTATAACTAGGTAATACTCCAAAGTGAGTTATGACCACAGATTTGTACAGTCCTAAATGCTAACTTAATGTTTCTCTGTGAAGGTTGCTTGTTCAGTCTGAAAGATTCAAAAGGGATCTGTTTGCAGGAATGCCTTAGGGAACATGTGTGCTGAAAACTTCCTGCTTCAAAAAAGTCAGTTGATACCTGCATAACTTCAGAGCTAATTACCTTCAGGTTCTCTGTTTTTCTAAAGTGCTGTTAGTCCCTTATGTTCTTTTGGGGCTTTCTTTTTCCTGAATGAAAGACAACAGTGGAACCTGACTAGAGGGAAATGTTAAAACTGACAATGCTACCCAGAATCACTTGCCTTGTGTTAATCTTCAAGCTGCCTTATGTTAGGTAAAAAAGACACGATTCAAAGTGCTGTTTAGAAGTCATGTTATCTAGCAGTGATACCAAAATTTATCTTGTCATGGCTAAGTTAAATGGAAATACCTCTTCCTTCTCTAGGTTCAGCTGTACTTACAAGAACGCAAAAAGAACAAGCACCATTCCCCACTTATTTTTTAAGTGTGAATTCTGATTGTGTAAAGATAAAATTAAATAGATTGAGTAATATCATAATTAATAAGGCAGGGCTACTGATCATATTCAGGTTAAATACAATTGCTTTTAGATTAGCTTATATATGTTTTTGTTCTAGCAGCACCTGTTATTTTGTTGTAACTGATCTCTATGGCAACTTGTAAAAGTTTAATGCTGTCTGAGAAGACTGAAAAAGTGTACAGATTGTAAAGATTTTATATAAATTGTAAGAGTTTGGTTTAATATTTATAACAGAGAAAGTATTAAAATTGCATTTCATGTCTCTGATTTTGTATCTCAGAAATATTTATACAACCTATATTCATCTTCCTTGACTGTCATGTGAGACCCTTTTGCAGCATTAATCTAGAACCAGTCTCTAAACCAGCTTTACCTTCCCTGAGCCTTGGAATGGTGCCTGGGTGAACTTGGGAAGCTAGGTATTTGCAGATTATTTGTTTATATTTTAGTGGTTGACACAGTACAAACACTGGGTTGCTACTCACTATTCCAAGGATTACAAAGCACCAGACTTTATTATCATAGTCTCTCACTTTTTTTAAGAATGGTAATTTTCAAAAGATTTCACAGCACAGTACCCAAGTCTAAGCAAGGCTTCTGCTGATACTGCCTATTGCATAGACAGAACTGTAGCACCCTAAAGACTTACCTTATAGTAAACCTCAAAATACCATATGCTAAATTGGTTTTTATATGGGGAATGGACATCCATTCAGTTATCATCAATCACATGAGGGAAGACAACAAGAGGTGAAACTCCTATTTGTGCAGCAAATCTGCTCTACAGCCTTATGCAAAACAAGTTGCATTGTTTTTCAAAATTATAGAAAGTAATAAAATAAAACTTGAGAAGTAATTGGAGGGTATTTCCTTAGTTTATGTAAGGACAAAAGCAGTGATCATACAGATATACTATGCTTTTAATTTTTTTTTTTCACTAAGATAAAATATAACTGAGATTCCTTAGTAATCCCAGACAAAATCCCAGACTTGTGACATACCTCGCCTGTTAAAATTTTTCTATAAAGTTATCTATTGTCTTCACCGTTTTGGTCAAAATATGTGTTATTTTCATGACTATAAAAGTAAGTCTCATCACTACTGTAAATCACCAGCAGGAATTCTTTCTGACAAACAATGAGGAACATATGATATTGGATCCAAATCACAATACACACAGATGATGCAAATAATTTCAAATACAGTACTTTATTCCTCAGTGATTACAGCTGTTGACAAGTGTCTCTCTCAATTCCTGAAAAAAATCCCCAGCCTTTCTTTTTCAGTTCTTCAACAAACAAAACAATATTTACGTATTCACTAAGTGCGAATAAACACAAAAATGTTCACAAACATATATGAAAATCTTTTACTTACAACAGAATTTTTGAAAATAAATTTTTTTCAAAACAAAACTTGAGGTTTAAATCAATTACTTTCATGGTGTTATTGCATCATTTGAGAAATTAAAAGGATACCTTCTGACACGGGGACAGCAAATAATACCTCCATGAAATATGGTGGTGCTTACTCTAGGTTTCAACTACTGGCTTCACATTCTGAAGTTACTTAAGAAAAACTGAAATGGCCAGATTAAAGAAGAAAATCTCCAGGCAATTTGAATTTCTGCATTTTGCATGGTCAACATACATATAACTGAAATACGATAGTGAAATAATTGAACTGTTAGAATTGAAATGGGCATGCACCTGCTTTCTTTGATTTACTTCATTCAGAACTGTCCTGCCTACTACAAACAGGACGGACTGATGAGTGTAAAAACACCAAGGCACATCCACATATGCAGTTATAACAATCCAACTAAACTGCTGCAACCTTGCGTCCTAAGACTAATGAAACCATTAAGCATGTTTGTTTTCAAAGTGTATTTCCTTTATGAAGCCACATGCTTGACTGCTGATGACTTGTAGCAAAAAGTAACATGGAGATGAGCAAACAGAATTTAATTTAAGGCTTTGGTGGTTCAAAACTGCTCTCTATTCCTTTGCTGACCAACACTTCGCTCCAAGGCCAGCAGTCTCATTTGGTATGTCATCAGTTTGGGAGCTTTTCCAGAGCATTAGGGAAAAACCAAGCTCAGAATCAAGAGAACAAGTACTGTTTTCTCACCTGACCCATGTGAGGTCTCTTCACAGACTGCAGAGGATGCCAAGGGCTTAGGCCAGTAAGAAGCATGGAAAAAATTTGGCAAAGGAACTACAGTGCTAGCAGTTGGGTACCAGTAACCCATTATTGCAAAGGTTCACATCCCAGATAACGTGTTCTAGCAAGCAAAACTTCTGCTTTTTGTCTGGTACCTGCTGCCACCCCAAAGGTTAAAGCCGTATCTATCACATTAGAAGCAGCATTCTCAAGCAAACTAATAAGAGGGGAAATAACAAGAGAAAAACTTTTGAAAGACAATAATTTGATTTGGAACAGAACTTTACATTCATGCATGAAGTTGCCAATGAAGCAGGACATGATACGTATGTATATGAATGTAAAAAAAACACCTTTAAAGAATACCAATGGACACCAATAGGAAATTTGTGCAGAAAGAACTTGTAACTGAGAAACATAAATCCAAAACCAAATCCTAAAGTTCAACCTGCAGTTATGCCTACAATTACAAGTGCTTCAAGTCTGCTGTGCTATTTAATCATCAGACACACCAGGTTAATCAGATGCCTTCCTGTAGTGACCTGACCCTGATAAATGCTGGCATGAGAAAATACTCAGGCGTCATCCCCTTTCCACCTCTGTTCTCAGCAGAGGCCTCACAATGGAGGAGGATCTAAAAGATACTGGGCAGAAATAGCTGACATTTTTAAGTGATAGCTCTAAATTTAATTATTTTTTATATATATTTACAGCCACGATGGTATGACAGCTAACTCTTTTGAGACTAACCGTGTATGCGAGGGAGAAGGCACCCATACCGTATCAAGACAGGGCTTCTTTTAGGTTGGCAGAGAGAGAAAAGGCAGCTGCTGCATGTAGTGTCTTATTAACTTATCAACCAGGCAGCTGGTGACTCCCAAACACAGAGCAGGCAGGGGAGAAGATGGAAATTTAAAAAAAAACAAGGGGAAAGAAAAAAAGGCGAGAAGAAATGTCACATTCTTTCTTATGAAGCTCAGCTTATTCAAACTTTGTGTCTCAAAGCTGATACACAAGGATATACACATGAATTCATACCAGACATGATGGCTGCAGCCCTTCTGCACAATATGATTTTAAATTATGTTTTATGAAATATCAACAGTGGAAAACTGGTAAAATGAAAATATGACACCATCAAAACTCACTATCAGTTTACAGTACATGCTCTAACCATTAAAGAGTGTCTGATACATTATGAACACAAAAAACAAACTGATTTGACTAATTTGTGTAGAGTATTAATTTACAATGTTACTATAATGTGAAGTTCTGCAAGAATAATCAAATCTAACTGAATAATTTTGACCAAAGCCTTAAGGATTTTAACATTTGAAATTAAAATTCATTTACATGTCCCACATGAAAACTGTGAATGAAGAACAATGAGATGAAGAGAACAAGCCTGAAAGCAGCATTCTTGAGTTTTTAAAAGTGGTTTCATCCAGTTCTTAGGCCTACTTTGTTTTCTTTACATAACATTTTGGAGCAGGAGTGTAGACATGCAACATGCAATAAATTAGAGAGGTCTGACCATTAATATATTTTTGTTTGTTTAGAAAGGGTTTTATTCAGTTTTCTGAGACTTATTTTAAATAAAATGACATAATAAAAAACACCATATAAGCAGTACGAAAAACAAGGACTTTAGTCATCAGATTTTAGTATAAAACTTCATTTAACTAAAAGAACTAAGTGAGAATTGAATTCAGTTGGTCTAATGAAATGACTCATATGGTCATACTTAATTCTAACCTAAACCCAAGTCAACATATCTAAATTCCTAGTACCAGTAAACACCACCACTGTATTCTGCCAGTTACTCTGTTAAGATTTATGGTAATTTAGTATCTTCGGTATCCTCCCCCTCCTCTTCCACCATATGGATCACCATAGCCTCCCCTGCCACCATAACCTCCTCTGCCACCTTGGAAGCCACCTCCACCTTGGAAGCCACCTCCACTCTGGAAGCCACCCCCACCCTGGTAGCCACCCCCACCTCTTCCACCACCTCTGAAACCTCCTCCTCCTCCTCCTCCTCTACCCCCTCCACCCCCCCAGTTACCCCTTCCACCACCACCACCACCCCCCCAGCCACCTCTTCCACCACCTTCTTGTCTTTTTTGCCATGGAGGCATTTCAGGAGGAGGTGGTTCAATCTCTGTTGGTCTGCCTCCACGGTCAGGGACTCTGCCCATCAGAACCTGTATGGAAAAATTGGTCATTTTCAGATTTAAAAAATAATAGTAATAACTTGATAAGACACAGGATTTTCTCCTGTGGACAGTGAAATTCTACCTGATGTTTTCAGGAAATCTGGCACCTCAGTGCAGTGCTTGACAGAAGAACCACTATCTCTTGTCCTTGTAACACCACAACAGAACTCTAAAAGTGTTCTCATTTTTTACCTCTAAAGCAGAAATAACTGCAGCTAGCTGGCTCATATCACTTTTATGATATTTTTATGAAGAACACACCTGAAGTATTAGCATTGCAATAAGCAACATACATACTTCATATATAATATATATAAATACACATATATATTCATATAGAAAAGACTTATGATGTGGCTCTTCTACTTAAATTTCAAAGTTCAAGCTCAAGCTTAATCAGCCAACAAAAAAAACACTGGCAAACTGATGTGCAATTCTCAAATTAACACCAGTTTGTCCAACATTAGAAACTACTTACACTCAGAGCCAGAGCAAACAAAATATGCAATAGGCTGCAGTAACACTTCCAAGAAAAGATAAAAAAAAGGCGTCTTGACTATGGCAGGTATTACTCAGCATATGAAAAGAGAAACTACACCAGACAAAGTTAAACAAAACAAATTCTGTGAAGAACAAAGATGTATCCAAGTAGGTTTTTTTGTTGTTGCTTTCCTCTTTCCTAAACTCTGTGTGACCAATGTTAACATTCACTGATCAGTCCCAGGCACTCCAACTAAAGTCCTCTCAAGATAAAAAACCCACCTTTCTCTGAGATCCTACAATAAATTAAGAAATTTCAGGGTGGTAGGGATCAAAACATATTAAAGGGTATCTAAATGAGGCAAAAAAAATTAGAAAAATCTGTAAACAGAGGATCAATAAAAGCAGGTTTAATCACCATTTGAATGGTGAAACTCGCGTCACTACTTTCAAGCTTCAGCTTTTATCACACACAAGAAAGCAGCAATGTTGATTCATTACTGCAGCCAAGCCACGCAATTTTACTTTGCAGCAAAATGACATTTCTACAGAAACTTTTGTGATTTATAAACATACAGATGAACTAGAGATGTGGGTTTACAAACCAAACAATAATATCCTGGCAAGGTAGCCCAGGAACTGATACCACAAATACTTATATGTATCATTGAGCTGTGCAGCTCCACTGAACTCAAGAGGTCATTTACACACACATGTACAGCCCCCCACATTGCTCCCCCTCACCTACACTACACTGTTTCATCCTGTTGCATGACTGACTGTCTAAGAAGATAAAAAAACCTACTTTCTGCAATATTTACTGGAATACTGCAAACCTTCCTTTCTTAAATGGAAAAAATGAAATTAAAGTACCAAGTAAACCAGTGTAATTCCAGAATTCCTTTCCACAGGTCCGTAAATCCCCATGTCCATTTATCACATGCCAGAGAAGCATACCTTGTTGATAGCACAGGCAGTCTTCTCCCGTGTTGATCCACTACTTGTTCTTATGATCTTGGACAGATCCTCACGAGCAGCAAGGAGGTGAGCTAATGTAATGGTGGACTTTGGAGACAACGCATAGCGCTTGGGCTGATAGATCCGTGCTATTTCATCTGTTTTTACCTGAAGGATAACACCAAACACAACTTACTTGCCAGGTATCAAACAGACTTACTACAAACCATGTGCTGGTCTCAGTAAGTTTCACTTTGAACACAAGGAGTAGCTTCTGAAAATACAAGCTGTATTACAAAACATAGTGCCAGGCATCACCAGCTCTCTTCCTGTTGGTGGAGCTATTACATAGAAAGTGCTGCTGATTATGTTTAATTGATGCTGAAACTTAGCACCAGTACAAAAGAAACTCCTCTATCCACTGACATCAAACAGATGCTTTAATGTCTTCCAACATGTCTATAGATTAAAACTTAAGGAGTCCACCTGGCTTTCTCAAGAGCTTTACATAACCATACTCAGCACATCACTTCTAAATGTGATGAAAACAGAGCAGCTTCAAAGAAGGTAAATTTGTGGAGAAAACATGAAAATATATCAATGCAGCAAAACACTTATGCAAGCCATGAAAAGAAGACAACATGAGATTTTTTTCCAAGCATGCTTTGATGTTTCATTTATTTAGCAGAAAATAAAAATAAATACACTTTCTGGGAAAATTTAGAATGACCTTCAGAGTGAAATAAAACATTTGATATTGGCTAGACCAGATAATACATGCTGAAGCTGTACAACACTGTTTTGCTAGGTAATTACTCCATCATTTCTAAATCCATTTCAGTTTGCAAACTTACCCCACTTGGATACTGAACAAGTTACAAAAACCCAAAAAAAAAAATCCCCAAAATGCCACATCAACCAAAGCAGAGAAACGTATCAATATCTATTTAATGGTGGAGAAAAAAATGAAAGCTAACAAATTTTACAAAGACAACAACTTGTCTCTTGGCTTTAAAAAAAAAAATAAAAAATCTCTAAATTACACCAATGCCAGAACATTTTCAAACCCCAATATCTTTTCAAAGAAGTTATGGAAATCCTTCAATAGAAACATGGGGGAAAAAACTGAAAACAGTATGTAATTTTGAATTAGTATATAACCTGGCTATTTCTGTAACTGCATATATTTCACACCAACAGTCTTTATAAGACAGGAAAATGAATCATCTGACTACTTTATCATCAAAAATCTCTTTAAACTTTTCTCCATTTCAAAAGGGCATTCATTGTTTTTCAAATGGAATGGAACAATAGCAAGTGACAAAGTTTTAGTCTGCTTAAGTTAGTTATCCCTCACATCAACTACATTTTAGAATTATACTTAAAATTTGGAGATACATAGTTGTATTGGTACAGCTGTAAGGAAGTTATACAAGTAGGGACATCTCCTGGCTCCTCTGAGCTAAATGCCCCCGTTTTCCTTTCTTACAGCATAAAAGCATTCACAACCCCTTCAGAAATTAAACTGAGCTATTCCAAAGCAGCACAGCAGCACCTAGACTCATGTCTTCCAGTGATATTTAGTGAACTTCATTAACCTGATTCTGCATGTGTCAATGGCAAATTGTGATGCCACAAAAACTTGTAACAATCCATACTTTCAGTAAGCTTTCCAAGTTTTAAGATTTATCCATCTTAAGTTTTCTAAAGAAATCTCATGAGTGGCAAGAGCAAAAACATCTGTCTCCAGCTTCTCACATGTCTTCACCAAATTACAAACTTCGTGTGTCTTATCTCCCAACTCTTTTGGACACAAACAAGACACATTTCCAGCTCGGAAATATTATGACTATTTTTTAATATACAGAGTTCTACAAAATAATACAAATTAAATTATCACTATTAAAGCAATACCAGCAGAACAAATACAGTGGAGTGCTTTGGAATTTTTACTGACCTGAAGGATTACAAACAACTGTGTGATTTTCTCACACAAGCTACAATTCAAATAACCTGTTCAACTGAACAGCTGTTCAATTCACCTCATAGCACTGAATCCAAGATAGGGGGCAGTCACTGTAACCTCTCAGACTTTATGAACAGTCACTTTTTATACCCAATCTATATTAAGGCCCAGTGTTTGTCTTACTTTTGCATTTGAATGAGAAGTGCTGAGATTCCCTCCTAGTTTACTTCACTGGAGGGTGTTAGATACAGAAAACAGAGAGATGGGAACTTCAATTAAAATGAGAAACACTAACAAAGGATGCTATAATTTCTAAGCTATAAACAGTCACCAAGGATGGACTGTACCACCTGGTTAAATCCATTCCCTTCCTCAATACCTAGGATTTGGATATTACAACTTGAGATGAGGCTGGAAAAAAGATAACAGTGATGGAAGTATATTTGTGTATTTACAGGATATATTCTGTATATACATTCTGTAGGAAGACTTTGGCAACAGTAGCAGACTCCCACCTACAGGAAGCAAAAAGTAGATCAAGTTTACCTTTGCTCTATCAGACCAGCCAAAAGACTGCACAGTCACATCAAGCCTCTTCATCAACATCCGCCGTCGACACTCGTACTCACTGCAAAGAGCATCATTGATTTTTTCCAATCTTTCCTGCAGTGTTACAATAAGAAATTCAGTCAAATACATAAAGTTACAGAAATCAATTCAAAGTTAACTCCATCAACCAAGATGTCTATCCCGAGGTGACCACTATAAATTACATAGCATCTATGCAATGCTACAGTAGTATGTATATACAAAATGATTTGAAAGTGAGCAATGGATGAATCAGCACAAGGTCTGTTTTATAAGGTCAATTCTGGAAGTATATGATTATCATAGTTAGTATTTAGCAACTGATTTTAGTATTAATATTCAGCAATAGAACAGTGACTATAAAAAGGCAAAGTTAAATGAAGCCATATGCATTTATTTTGACCATCCTGTTAAATACTGAAAAGAAATAGAGAAATTTTTCTTTACCACTTGGTCAGAGTTCAGAGGTTTTGTTAGCAGTGATTTCCCCACATAGTTATTTTTAACTTTTGAGAGGATGTCCTTTATCTGAAAAAAAACACATACATCTCAGAACACAAATGATATTTAGATTTATTTCAGTAAAATTTGTTATAATCTCATTTTGCTACTCACAAGATCAAACACAGCACATTTGTTTTAGCAGACTCGTGAAAACAGATACACATCTTCTGGCTCATGATCCACTATAAAAAAATTTCCTGAATACTTTTATAAGATGACCAGCCTCCATACAAAGATATTTTATGGCACATCACTTCCTCATTAACAGAACAGAAGTTATATAGCAAATTTATCAAGTGCATACAAAAAGTAAGACTAGCTAAATTACTCATTTTAGATACTACTAAGTGTTGTAGCTACAACAATCGGAAATTCAGAGTTCTGTTGCCAAATGTACCAAAAATCTGGTAATGGGTGCTATTAAGAAAGGCAGGAGATATGATAGGTATGCAGTCATTCTTTCTCATTAATTTTATTCTACTCTTATAATTGGTTTCAGCTAACATAATGTTTAAAACTTTTGCATTCACTCCAAATCAAATCTGCTTATACTTCTTCCACTAGTTCTTGTCCTCAGTAATTAGCCCTCTCTTACCTTCCAAGAACCACTACATTCTCATCTCTCATTACAAGAAACCTCTACCTCCTCTTTTTGAGTGAGCTTCCTTTGGCAAAGCTCTTCTAAAATCATTACCATGAATGCCCACAACATACGTACATAACTTGAACATTATCCAACTGATTTTTCAGCTGTAGATGACTTCATGCATATTACTGTTCCTGCAAGTTTTGTAAGTCTAGTGGAGAGAACTACATCTTCATTTGCTTTAGTAAACAGCCATGGGGAACCAAGCAAAATGAGTAAAACTAGAGCTAATTTTCTTTTGTATGTCAAAGGAAGGATTAAGGTAGTGCATGAACTACAGTAAAACCTGTAACTGGGGACAGCCATGAGATACATTTGCAAGGATTATAAGGCTTCATGTATTTATACACAGGTATTTATACATTTGTCATAAAGGCATGGTTCAAAGTTCAGTTTTGAGCTTCATATGTTACAGAAATATCATCTCTACTGATTGCTATGAAAAAAATTGCAAAAGTCAAAAATTGAATTCTAGAGCACCTAGGTAATTGCTAAAAGAAATACTTAGCAAATCAACTCTCATATGTCAGGATTTTTGTAATTATATTTTTTTGCATATATGAAGAAAAAAATCTGATCTCAAATTTTGTGTGAAAACCAAGGTGTATGCATTTTGTTCTTTCTTTTTACATTACTGCTGGGCTGCACTCTGGCAGGATAAAAAGCACAGTATCACAGAAGAAGTCTGAGGTAAATATACTGTGCAGTGAACAAATTAAGGAAAAACACTGTTTTGACTCCATCAGAAAAGAGAGCCTAGCAGTATCTGAAAAGCGTCAATCTAATTATTGCAATACTCCCTGTTATTATATTCCATTCATATCAAAAGAGATTACAATAAGGGGTGATGCTTAGTTCCATGTACCATACTGATCCAAACACTCCTTTTTCTCTGATAATTCTTGCTTCTCTGTAACCTTTTTTTTTTTTTCACAAAAAACAGTCCAAGATTGCCTGTCTTCTGAATGCAGCCAGTTGTTTTTTTTACTGAAGCATGTACATGGTTCCATATTCCACTCCAAAATGCAAATGTACCTAAGCACAAACTATGTTATAATTTAAATAAATGTCTGAAGAATCAAAATCTGAAGTTAATAATCAGCAGTAGAAAAAGACCAGTATGACAGCAAGAGATGAACAGATCAGTAATTAGTACAGAAGAAGGAATGAACAGCTGACGAATTAAAAATTCTGATGGGCAAGAGGTGTCTGCTCATACACCACTGAGGTCAGAAATATTACCTCAAAGGTTGAAAGGAAGAGAGTCTATCAAAATGAGACCAGCTGCTGAAACAAAAACCAATACAACAAAATGAAAAATCCTCAATGTAATTTACAGTTAAGAGTGTCAAAGAAGATCTGAAAACAGTGATGCTGAACACTACCTAGAGATTAGAATTGTTGTAAGTTAGCAGCTGCAAGGACAGTATGAGGTAAATGCCTCACTGGGCTCCACATACAAAAGCCACACATTCTGCCATCACAAGTCAATCACTGCTGATTTCCATGAACTGAAGGGAAAGGAAATTTAGAGTGAACAATTAAGGAAGATAATCAATGAAAATCAGAACTAGAAGAAACAAGAGCAGCTAAATGAAACAATCCTTTACTGACTTCCCCCAAATTTCTATGTTTTCTTTCCAAGTTAAAGAGAATACCTATGTAATTTTTATCCAGCACAGCTCTACTAATCAGTAACACTTAAGGAGGAATCTCTCCAGTGATGAGCTGGTCTATGTTCTTGACACACTGTAAAGACATACTCAGATTAGTGAATCTCCACTTGCTCCTCACGCCCATCAGCAGGGCTCATGGGGAAGTCCTACAGCTATAATGGTGAAATAAGCTGAGCTGCCTTACAGCTGCAGAATACACTGTCCAGCCATGACTGATGACAGAGGTATGAGCACAGGAACTCTGACACACAACAGTCTGCCAGAGGACAAGAATACAATGGATGTGAGAATCTATGCTACAACTCATATTTCCCCACATGATAGTTGCCCTGGGTTGGGAAGGATATGCAGGAGTTTAAAAAACCCACCACAACCTGGAAAGAAGTCTGTAAATGTAAGTGGGAACAAAAGCAAATAAAACTCAGATAAAACAGAAGTGAAAACATACTCAAAGAAACAGAAAACAAATTGTAATAGGCAAATTATCCTCATATTTTTACAAATTCAGGTGTAAAAAGCAGACCAAATAATTAAAACTAGATGTAGGCAACTATATTTGACTAGTTCACATACTGTGTAATCAATGATCTTAGTAGCATTAAAAATTTATGGGATTACTTTGGGAGTCCACACATTCTCTAAATATAAAATGAAAACAAATAAGCTGTTGGATCTGCTTGAGACAAAAATACCAAATTAAAATTTGCTGCATAAAAATAAACAGTTATTCTATGGTTACCAAATAAAGTGTATCTTTATTGAACATGACATTTCTCATTTGTTTTCTAATTTTGTACTACTGAAAAAAATATTAGCTCGCATTTCATTACCATATTCAATGTATTTATTAAATATCCTCATCTTCTGTCAGAACAGAGCAGTCATTTTTACATTTAACACATTTTGCACAGAAAAACATCACATATGTATGCACCTCCAGCATTTTTTGAGATTTTGAAAAAAACTGACCTGCAGAAAGGTGTCATGTTATTAATTTAAAAGAGCAATACTTCGATGAAAGAAGGTTCCCTTAATTAGTCATAAGGTGTACTGTACAGTTGCAGAGAGAACACCTAAAATCCTAAGCACAAAATATTTTTAAGCCTCTCTTTCATATACCTGCAGATACATTCAGTGTTCATCTAACTTTAAATACATTTTTGTTTGACCCTGATGTGTGATGAACAGGACAACTCTTCGGTCTGGTCTGCTACATCAATATTTACTGTCCAGGCACCATGACATCTGTAAAATTACTACAGATCAACAGTTAAATGAAACACATTAATTTAAATATTAGTAAATTTTAGGATGTATACCCAAATATTTTAAAAAATATTATTCTCACATTTCACTTAAGTGTTATGTTAGCTTTATTTTGACTTAGTTTTCTCAGTAGCCCTTTCTATTTTACTGATATGTGAAAAGTAGCTGAGTACTTTTAATAATGTGGGCAAAAAAAAGTTCAGAAGTCTTTTGAATAATATCACAGTAAAAATTTTTTCAAATAAACAGTATTAGAATGTCCCTTTGTAACAAGTTGTGAAATTCACACTATCTTGATTGGAAAAAAGCCAGATGTAAACACTACTTGCAAGGCATAACACTGGCATGAACTTTTCTGAATCCTTCATCAATGTTCATTTAGAACTTACAGAGGTTTTGGCACTAAATTTCAGACTGACTCCTTGATTCCCCCTCTGTAAATATACTTTACAAGGGAACAGCATCTTAAACAACTGAAAAATTACTATTAGTTTTTCAGTACTATGTAATAAAATAAGATATACTTAGTGGTAGAAGGCTGTAATACTGCCTGTTTATCTCATTTTTCTCAGGTATATTGATAACCACTACCCTAGGTAATTACAGGAGATGCAAAAGATATTTGCCATGATTGTACATTCAAAGTTTGAGCTACTATAAAACTCATTTTGAATGACGAAAGCAATTCTGATTATTCACTAACCTCTTAAATAAACTGGAAAATCACTTAAAACAATAAATGTTCTAATGTTCCATACCAAAATACAGTGTGTGATCTGGCCTTTGGTTGGTTGCTGCTGCACAGCCAAACTATTCTCAGAACTACTCCCACAGCTACTGACAATGCTGAAGAGGCTAGACAGAGACAAAGAGTAGACATGTTGAAATGCCACAGATACATTTGCAGATACACTAAATAAAAACACTAGAGCAGTATGTAAGTCTGTAGTATGAATGATATAATATTAAACATCAACAGTGCAATTTTATGCAGAATCTAATTAAATCAAAAAAACAAAAAGTATTTGGAAAAATAAATGGAACATTTCAAGTTAATTTCTGTGAGCATATTTAAAAAAGTAGCAAAATGGTGGTCTTAAAAAAAAGTTTAAAAAGCCAATGAACTTTAACTGGTGGCACCATCTTTCTAAAGCAGCTATACCTCTAAGTGTAGATCTATCAAAATAACTCTAAACTTGCCCTATATTAAAGTAATGGCCAAAGGACAAGCAAACACATAGCAGGAATTCTACAAAATCTCTTGCGAGGTTAGAAAAAATCCTGTGTTTATAAGGGATGAAAAACAGAGAGAACAAATTATACTATTAATTTGGAGTCACAGAAGATGAACAAACTAGTTTTGCCACCTTTCTACACTTTGAACTGAATACAAGTGGTATAACCACTGTGGAACTAACAGACCTGAAAACTATTGGAAAACAGTCCAGGCACTATTTAGAAAAAAAACAACCAAAACCAAAGTTAAAATGCTTTAAGATTCTACTCACTTTATTATTTCTGAAAGTGTAACAGTTTATACAAACTGGGATGGCAACACCATGCAAATTCAAGCCTGTGATGCTATCTGACAGGAAATGCTGGACTTTGCAAAAGGTGGCAAATACTAGGTGCCTAATAATTCAAAGAAAAAGTTCTAGTATCACTATGTGTGCACGAAGGAACTGGTGCTCCAGGTCTGGTCTTGCTGTCCCACAACTGCAGAACTGGAATCCTCTCCCTATAATGGGATGAAACTAAAACTGTACCTCAGAAGTGAAGCAAGGAATTGAGCAAGGAAGGCCACTGGCCATGGCTGCAGCATATAAACACTCATGGATATAAACACAGCTAACACCCACAGAGGGAGACCAGCAGAATCAGACCATTAGTTATCAGCTCTAACTCTAACATTTTCGTTCCCAGAACAGTGCTAGAATTGTTTCTTCATCCCTTCAAAAATATTTACTGAATGCAAAGATTTCTTTAGAATTAAATAGATCAAGCATAGTTATAGTGTAGGAATAGGCAATTCCATTTGCACCTGGGTGATGCCTTTTATAAATTAACCTATTAAAGGTTTTGTCTTGTCACAGTGAAGGCAGATACAAGAAAATCATGCAAGTAACAGGCCCTCTCCCCAAAATCTCTGAATGTTCAGCTGCCCACTGGTTGATGAGAAAGAAGGAAAAAAACAAGCACAATCATGTAAAATTATTAAATTCAAAGACTCAGAAGCAGATGGAGTTTTTACACCACCCTTAAGGGAGGATCAGTCACTCTCTCCCCAAACACTAGAGAGGAAGAACAAAACTTTGAGCTGTCTGACAGGGAAGATAAATTCCACCTCAAGAGCCTATTTACATTCTGCAGTAAGGAAATCAGATCAAGGATCACATCAGTGAAATGAGTTAGAACCTGGAGGGACACAATGGAAAGCACTACCTTGCTGACTAAGGTTTAAGTTGGCTTATTCACTGAGTCCTGGCAATTCAGGCATTTTCATCCTCTTCTACAACTAGGGCAACACCACCAACAAATCTGTACTTGCAATTAAGAAATTAATAAACTAAAAAGAACTAATTTAAGTTTTGGATATTAAATTTAAATACATCCCAGAAATGACTACAAGTATATAAATGCACAATCAGTTATTACCCGAAGTTTTCTGTTTGCACATTTGGGTAGACAAAAACTTATCCCTTAAACTTGCATGGTAAAGTATGTCTGATGTGGTACACTGCAACCTCAAGGAAATGCTGAAATGCTTCACCTCATAACTAAAACAGTTTAACTTAAAACACTAAGCTGGCTTTCAGAATTAAAATTTTTTTGCACTTGTCAGACAGGGCTTTTGTAGGTGAGACTGCTGGGCCCTTAACTCTATGATGAATGCTTACAGAGATAGTGTTCACAGTTCAGAGAGAAGATGTAAAACCCATACCTTTTGTTCCACACTGGTTAACAAGGGAGGAATACCAGAAGATGAGGAGTTTGGCAGACCCAGTGCATCACAAATAGCTTGCACTTCCTGAATAATTTCATTGTGCTTTTCCAAATGAGAGCCTTTAATTTTCTTGCTCTGCAGTATCTTTAAAGCCTGAAGTTCTGTACTTAGAAATACTAGAGAGAAAAGCATCATAAAGGCACATTTAGAGACACGTAAGTATTTCTGCATCCACATTCTCAGTATAGCTACAATATATACATTTGTAAAGTAACCATGACAAAAGGAAGACTTTCTTCTGATCATTTCGGTATGTTTCCTGTTCTTTACCTCAGTTTTCTCTCAGCTGAATTCCTACCTTCAGTCTACACATTGCATTTAACTGTTCAACTCCCTTCTGCCACCACACCCCAAGTTCCTTGGCTAGTTTTATATTACCACACTGGTTCCTGCTGCCACTCCTTTGTCCAAGTCCAACTGAAACTTAGATGTCAACTCTGCTTTCAGCACCTTCAAATTGAGCAGCATTTTTGTTCAAACTGCCCTGAAATCTCACACATAAAATGTCTCAGTTTAGGTGAGCTAAAACAATTGAATCAAGAGAGGGATCAGGAGGCCTCAGTAAGTTGCATCATACTTTTAAAATAAATTTTAGTTTCTACTAAAATAGCTTTCTAATGCTGCTCTATTTTCACTTTGCACAAGTGAGTTGATTCCTACGGAGCTCGTATGCAATGACTGTACACATCAACTAAAAACACATAAAGAATGCTTCAGTGTAAATTGTACAGTTATGATAAAGCCTGCACATAAAATACTGTATTAAAAATGGGAAAAATGATTGTTACTCACACAGGAGCTTAAGACAATCTTCTTTCTCTCTTAATCTGTCTTTGATGTCTCCAGACACCAGTGAGGAATATGGACAAGACATTTCTCTCAGAAAGCCACTAATTTCAAGCTGGAAGCTCTCTATATCTTTCACACCTATGGAAATTAATGCACAGTTAATGGCTTTTTACAGAAACATCAAATCCCAACCTAATGTTTTTTAACATACACTTATATTGCAGACTTAAACAGTCCAAAGATTAACCACCTACCACCCCAGCAATATTTTTCTTTAAAAAGTCCTACATACAAGTAGACATGCCTCCTAATAGCATCTCATACTCATGCTTTGAATGAGGTAATGCTACAGCAGTCAGTGAAGACATGAACACAAATGAACATCAGTAGGAAGTGAACAGTTTATGTCACTAAATAGTGTGTCAATGTAACTAATTTTCTGATGAAGAATAAGAGTCATGAACTCATTATTTTCAGTGTCTGGTTTTAGTTCTACTACTTTTTTGGTGAAAACATTAGTAATATAAAATCTCATCCAAAACTCCAGGACTAGACAGAAATAATCAGGCAGTGTTACTGAGCACCTCACACACAGTGCTGCTGGAAAATGTGCTAGACCAACAGCCAGAAAACACCCAGCACTCCAATTTATGCCATCAAAATATGATTACAGGCATGAATGTACCTTTTACATTTATGTATCTCTAAAACCATCCCAAATCACCTTCCTTCTCCATTTTGAAACAGTCTTCACAACACAAGACCTTAATCTAAGAGCACTCAAATATCAGCCTGAGTTTGGCTACCTTTCAGCTTTCTTGTAAACTTCAAGACTGTAATTTCACTATTAGCTGAACAATATGGGTCTAAATCCAAATACTAAATTAACATTCATATACCATCTGTTGCAGTGATGCTTTCTTCCATATTACACAGTGACTTTATCTGGGAACCTAACCAAATGCAAAGCTCAAAAAATTCTGGTGAAGACAATCCATTTTCTGCTGCTTTTTTCAGGGCATCCTCCTCCAACAGGGCACCTGTGTACCTGCACAGACAGATAAACACCAGTAATAAGGAGTAAGTGTAACATAAAATATACATATTTTCAAATTATCTTACTCTAAGATGGTTAGTAACTACACTTAGAGGAATTAATCTTTCTACATTATTTTTGTCAAGGAATAATTCAGACTTTTTTCTTCAAACACACCAAAAAACTATTGGTCATTTGTAAGCAAAATAGTTTGTCAGAAAATATGAGACAGGCATTTTCACATGCGTATGTGAAAACAGACTTTGATCTCCTAGAACAGCCTGACAGAGAAGAACTCAAGTATTAAGTGTTTAGTGAAATTTCCTCCTAACAGTAACAACTGACTGCCCTGGAGTACTGGGAGTAACAAAACTGAAAATGAAATTTCGCACACGGGAAGCACATCGCGGGAGGAGGGCAGGCACCCAAGGACGAGGGGCTGCCCCAGCTCCCACCATCACCCCCGGAGAGCCGGGCTGCCCGGCCCTGCCCGCACTGCAGCCGGGGGAGCGCAGCGCCGAACCGTGACCCGCTCCCGGCCCGGGCCCGGCCCGCCGAGCCCAGCCCTTCCTCTGCCGGCCCCGCTCCCCGTCGCTGCCGCCGCAGGCCCGGCCCCTCGCAGGGGGAGCCGCCGCTGCTCCCCGCTTACCCCAAGGCCTCCAGCGCGTCCAAGATGTCGCTCTCCATCGCCGGGCCCGGCGGCAGCTCCCTCATGCCGGCGCCGCGCCGCGCGGTGCGCGCCTCAAAGCGGGCCCTCCGCAACCCGCGCCCGCCGCCGCGTTCCGCTGCCGCCGCGCCGCAGCCCCGGCCGGGCCGGCCCCCGCCCCTCCCTGGGCGGCCGTGCCCGCTCCCAGGGCCGCGGAGCCCTCGGGGCCGGTGGCCGGGGAACCCTTCCGTGCAGCCGGCTCTCCTTGCTCCCGCGCTGGGCAGCGCCCGGCCCGCTCGGCCTTCCCGCGGGGCTCGGCTCCCGGCCCTGCGGCTGTGCTCCGCATTGGCCCCAAACCCCAACCGCCCGCCCCGCTGCCCCGGAGAAATACAGAACAGATATATATATCTGTGAGAGCAAAACATGTGAATCTGTCACCGTTTTAATTCCACAGGGTGTTCTTCAAAAACCATAACTTTTCTGTGTACTCTAGGTGTTCTGTACAGGGAAAACAATTTGAATTCCCCAAACTGTGTCTTGACACCCACAATTGACAGACTATTTTGGTTATGATTATATAATTATGCTCTTCTCATAGTGTTACCATTTATGCAGTCCACAGCTTTCTCTGTGTCCACTCCTGAGTTTCCCATCTGTGGGGAAGGGAAAAAGAATAATGAGAACGCTGGCTAAAACACATTTTGTAACCATCTGTGCCCATTGCCCCGTGCCCTTTGCAATTTACAAACACAAACATAAAACCACAAGCACACATGAGAGCACCAAAAGAAGAGGTCTCGGCACTCCACAGCCATTATTTTCCAGCAAAAGGCCTGTGTTATTTTAGTTGGGTCACCAGCGCCCTAGAGCTTTGCAGTTTTTGTCAGAATTTCTTTTTCACTGGCTGCCAGAGAGGCATCTCCCTCAGCAGTCAGGTAACTCTTGGCACTAGCACAAGGAAGAAACAGAGGTGCACAGCCAAGATTAGAAAATGAAGAAGCAATGGGTCAGCACTGACATGAATCAACTTGAACTGATGGCAGCTGTGTCTGCCTACACAGCAAGGGGAAGACAGGAATTTTGGGGAAGGGTCTTCTGCCAATTCGTATGAAATCTCTACAGTTACAAGCTGCCTGTAATCTTGCTAAAAAACAAAAGACGTGGCTCAGTTTTCTATTGAGGTAGGTAAACCTCAAGCATTTAGTTGAATAGGACAAGTCACAAGTTGTTACACTGTTCAAAACTGCTTGAGAATTGCTCCTGCTGCCGGACTTGTGGTGGGAATTCTCAGCCTAATGGCAAGGATGGGGTCGGACCCCATCACCTCCTGGTCTGCCCTGCCAACAGAGCTGGCTTTGGGTTCTGCACAACCTGCCAGCTCCTAGAAGGGAAAATAAAAGCTGCCCACAGATGCACCAACTGCACATTTCAAAAGATTCATTCCTTTGTCCTTCTCATATGCAGCACGGGAATAAAAAATGAGGTCTCTTGAATTCAAACAGAATGGAGCCAGACACCGTTTTAATGCAGGAGAGGTACAAGTAATTTGTAGCACCAAGAAACATTTAGCAGACAATTAATTGACCACTAGAGGGGATCATAGGAGTGGAGAAGGAGTTGGATGTACTACATGATAAATGCTTTCCTCTAATCCAAGCTTGCCTACGTTGTACTGTATGTGCACAGTTTAAAAAATATTGAGAAAAGACAGCACTCTGTGCATGCTTAAGTTAAATTAATATAAGAAGCTTATATTAAGTTTAAAATACATCAGTAACGGGTTTACTAGCCACAATGAAATAGTTTTTTACACAGATATATTTTCATCAGTTTAACATAGTCCATAATGTCTGTTCAGCTTCCATATGTAAAAAGGTGCTAATCATTCTTTTAACCTATTTTTAAAAAATAGGTTCTGTTCTTCAAACTTGCTATCATTTAACCAAGTGTAGCTTGCTTGTTTAAAAGTCAATGTTTAATTGCTTTTAATCCTTCCATAAGCTTTTTCTTACCTTTAAGGATGATTTAGGAGTAGCCACCCCAGGCAGTATGAACCTCATTACATCACTGTGGAATCAGACTGCAAGTTGACATTGATCCATATATTTTAATTACATCAGTCTCACAAATGAAGTATTTGCAATGTGGATGATGTGATATCAATGTCACTGAACCTGAACAAATTTCCACTAGCTACGAGGATCCTGCCCATCCATTTACTGGGTATCTTGCTGACATTGAACTTGACATCACATCATAAATACTTGATTTAGAAATCATCCTTCTAGCATCTTCCAGACCACATCAAACCACCTGAAGCAGTGACATCAAAGTTTTCAGTCCAGAAGGAATTCTTTCAAGAAGCTGATAAATGCTGCAGAATACAAAGTTCAGTTCCTGGAAAATGGACTGCTCCCAAATTACTTCCTTGTGGCACATCTCTGCAGAGGGGTGGGAGAGGGCAGAAGCAGGCAGCCATTGACACCTTGTACAATGACTGCAACATACCCACTAGTACTCTTTTTCCACTACTTGTCTAAGAAGATGGTGGCTTGTCCTTGGGCTGGAATAAAATGAATAAGGTAATTGTGCTCTGTAAGTTTATAGACTTAATTACACATAGTTGAAGTTACTGAATTTTGTCGTTTGCCTTTGATGGCAGTGTGGGGCCTAAATATTTCAGTGAGATGTGCTTGCACCTTACAGCATCACTAAATAAATATGAATAATTTGCTTCTAATTTTTTTCCTAGTGGAGCGTTACAAGAGAAACATTATGACTACTAAAGAATTTAGATTTCTTTTTGCTTAAGTGGAGTCTCACATGGACTATATTAATACACAACAATACTAAAGAAAGGCATTGAACATAAGCAGCTTTACAAAAAGGAAAGCTGAGTGACGTGGAATTGCCAGCATCTTTCACTCTGTCAAGGGACTCAGGTTAATTGTCTTCTTGCTACCAAGATAGTAATTATACTATAAGGACTAATTACATCTGAAATCTATGTTGTTGGTTTTTTGGGTTTTTTAAAAGGGAAAGGGAGAAGATGATTTAGCCCTTCGGTGCTCAGTGAACATTTGTTTGCAGAGGAGGCTGCAGAGTGCTGGTCATAATTTTGTAGACATTATTCTGTTATGAATGAGATTGAAGCCACAAACTAGTGCAACATATCAAGTGAGCAAAAAAAGACACACATGCAGTAAGCCTGGCCCCTGCTACAGCAAATGTTCAGCCTGGCAGGACAAAGCGATGAATATTCCAAGTTCATATTTCTTATTCTTTTAAAAATAAACTGTGCCCATTTTGCTCTTCATACCATATGGCATGAATCATTTCAGTGAAGCATTCATCACATCATGATTTACACTGACATTATTTCTTAGAAGTTAAGTGGTGGGGCTTCACTGGGAGCAGCTTCAGGTATTATGGCCATTCTTGTCCCTTTAATTTGTTTCACTGAAAGGTAACTTCACTAATCTCAGCTTAAAACTGGAGTTATGGAGTGAAACCCAAGGATAAAATGTTCCTGCTTTTAGGTTTTCTGGTTGAAAGTTAATTTACTCATAAATGTACACAAGGTTTTTATTTTAAGCTTTTATACTCATGTATGATGTAGTCATAGGTGCCTGAGTGCTACTTACTCTGTTTTCATTTTAAGAAAGTAGAACAGAGGAAAGTCTTATGATAGTTATAGCAAGTACTCTCTGCTGAGAGACAAGAGAAAGGAAGAACTTCTGCATATACTAAGACAACATTATTTCTCTGCTACTCATGTACACAGTGTGACCTTGGGAAATGATTTAAAACTCTCTACTTCAGGTATAAAGAACAGTGTCATCTGGGTAGTAAAGATGGTAGACCAGAATTTAATAAATAGAAGAAATAATCATCATCATCATACTGTCCTTGACTGATAAAATGTAAAGTATCAGACTCTCTACCCTAAAATAAATGACATTATTATTATTAATATTACTAAATGATGGGAGTAGTTTACTTCTTAAAAAAAATCCCTGAATCAAAACATAAAGTAGCAAATGTTGGGTCTTAAATGCAAATCTGAGACTTTCAGAGTATGAGGCATCCATTCCACTGGGGCTTGACTCACAAGTCATACTTCACAATTTATAGCAAAACTGGATTCTTAACATATTGGAATAAAGATTTTTTAACAAGCTTCCATCTGTTAAACCAGCGAGTTGGCTTGGTCTGATCATGCTTGCTGTTTTAATAAATAGCCAGCATCATTTTTCAAACCACAGCTTTCAAATTATTTTGGAGCATTTCAACTCACACAAGTTGTGGCCAGTCCTGAAAGATTGACATTGCTTGTACGTTTGGGGGAGCCTAGAGCACACAGAGGGCCCAGCCTGCCATCCTGGTGGCTTGGAAGAAAGGCAGACCAGTGCCATTTAGGAAGGGTGGGCTGAGAAGTGACCTCAGGATAGCCACTTCCTTGACTAATGGGATTGCAAATGAGACATAATTAGTCTCAAACAGGAAGGGAGTGAACCACTAAAGTCCAAAGCAACTCCCTGTCTGGAAGGTGTGTTTGCCACAGCAAAAAAAAGCTACTCTGTTAGCATGGGAAAATGAACTGAGGGCATGTTTGTCTTTTTGCTGGGTTTTTCTTTTTCAACAGCACAAATGAAAATGCCAACAAAGAAGTGTGCATGGACCTAATTCTTGCTTTTCCCTCTCTACAACAAGACATTTGGGGTGTACTTATATTTTTTAATCATTTTACATATTATGTATTAACATAACATTTTACATATATTATGTATTAAAGGTTAAAGCAAACATCAGTAAAGTTAAAATGAATGTTTATTGTCCAGAGTAAAGCAGTCAAAAAGCCATCAACAAGAAGTCATAATGATTAAAAAAGGGGGGGGATTAAAAACAGGACTTTTAACAGCTAAAAAGACACACTATCATGAAAGGCTGAACATGCTTCTGAAGTCCTGAGTGATAGGAGTATCCAAAACAGGAAGTGTTGAAGATTTGGATGCTAACCACCAATCTGTGCCATCAGTTTTCCTTAGGGAACAACAGAAATAAATGAATTGTGCAGTTTCTTTTTACTTCTCCATGTTCTCTATTCTACATCCATGCTTGTCAGTTTCTCACCCATGTTTTTGTGGGATGTTTCCAAACTTTTTCTCCTCTCAGTCTTGTCCTTGTTCCAGTTTCCCTCATACACTTCAAGAGACTGAAAATCACAGGAAGTGGCAAAGGTTCAGAGAAATGGTTGCTTAAATAATCTAATATATGTGAAGCAGTTGAGGTGACATAGCTGAAATAATTAAGAAAAGTAAATTAAAGGAGTGTGAAGCATTTGAGCCCAAAGTACTGAAATCTGACAGGATTAGAAGCAAATTTAAAAAGTATGATGTGGCCTTTAATGAATGGAGTCTTCCTCTCATGGAAAATTCAATACAAACTCACATCCATACATATAGTACATATATATAAAAGCAGCTCCTTAACTTATATTTCAGGCTGGGGGAGGTTTTGCTTCTTAGTCTCTCTTTTTCAAATGATTCACCTAGGTGCTGCTTTTGTGAAAAGTTCTTAGCATAATTCTATTGGATTCTCCTAGGAAAAGAAATAAGGTATTTCTGGAAAGCTTTTTTCCTTTCCCTTGAACTGTAGGCTTTTTTTTTTTTTTTTTTTTTTTTAATAGTAACTCAGCTTTTTGGTTTTCTTTCAGCCCTTTCATCCCCTCTGTTGCTATTCCTTGAGAATTGTGGGTGGCCACTGAAGCAGTGAACATCACATGATGTCACTTAGCAACCTGATGTTCATAAATAGCAACAATCATTTTTCTAATGGCTATTTTTCCCCATCTGAAAAAAATGTTTAGACCCATTCCATTCTGCCAGTGCTGAATTCTTCATCTGACTTCCAGTACATTTATTGCTTATGCTTTCCTTTCTGGGGGTCCAATTTCACATGATTATATCATGGCTGATGCTATTAGGATGCTTCTAACTTTTTTTCTGAGCTTACTGGCAACATGTAATGACAGTAAATGTTAGCATCATTGAAGCTCTTTAAGAATAGTCTCCTCTCCCTTTTCCTAAATGCCTGTATTGCATAAGTCTCAGATGCTCTCAACCTACTGTTGGTGAGATGAAAGCAGAAGGGTCATCCACAACATTTTTTTTTTTATTTTAAATGCCTTTGGGAAATGCTCAGGAAGCTCAGAGATTTATCAATTCTTTCAGAAAGAATCTGGTAGGATTTGTGTGCATCCTCTTAATATTAGTATCATCATTTAAAATATTAGTTTTGCTGTGAAGGACTGTTTTCCTGTCTCTGTTAAATGGCAAATTTTTGCAAACAGCTCACCTTCTCATGAGTATTAAGACAGAAACCAGAAGATAAGATTATAAACTACAGAAAGTAGAATTGTGCAAGCCTTTGAAAAGGATCTTGCAAAAAATTGCTTAGGAAATACAGTGAAATTATACAACTACATAAGCCCAGCTTGTCCTCAAGGAGTTCTCTGTCTGAGAGCACAGAAGAAAAACCAGTCCCAAATCTTGTCCAAGCAGCATCAGTTCCCCTCTCCCATACCATCTGGCTGCTCCTCAGAAACCTGGGGGCTCTGTGACCAAGAAGGGGCAGTAATGTGGGTGAAACCAAGACACTGACATCATGTGTGTGATCACTTCCACAAACCCTCCAGCTACTCTGTAAATACTCCTCCCTCTCACTATTCGTATTGGTAATTCATACACCATATAAGTAATGGCTCAACAACACAGATGGGGAAAAATATCTGGTTTTCTTTGTCCTTTTTCTTTTTCTTTTTTTTTTTTTTTTTTCATTTGATATAAAAAAAATTATACTACAGAACAGAGAAATAAGGAAGACTGTACTGCCTTTCTGTTTCCAAGACATTTTTGTCAGTCATACCTTCTTTTTGTGGACCTGCATTTCAGTTCTATAATACTGAGGGTAAAACCCCTCTGCTAGAAACACTTATGATGCCCCAGAGCTCTCTACTGCTCTCACATAGCTGTTGTTATCTGAGCCACTTTAGGCACAGCAGCTCATGTCTGGAGGTTGGAGCAATGAAATGGCTACAAGCATCTCGAAATTTCAACTTTGCCGTGTCTGGAGGAAGCCAGAAGAATAAAAACTGCAAAATAAATTGCTTCCTCTTGTGGAGGGAGGTGAGGACAGAGGTACCTAATCAACAGCTCTCAGTCTACTAAAATCTTTAAATTCTTTAAACTGAATCTTTAACAGTAGAGGCAGATAAAGTGATACATATATTACTTTCTATGTTTATGTATTTTTCAATTCTTTGCCAATACAAGTTTTATTTTTTATTTCACATTTTTATTACTATATACATGATTATTCACAGAAATCACCATATTCAGGGTGTACTGGCTGGAGACATAGGAATAGAAAGTCCTTAGCCTGATTACCTCCCAACATATTTTTATGCCTTATATTTATATGCCTGATAATCCTTTTGCATTTTATAGTGTGAATTAAAGTTGGAAGCCATATCTAAATCAAAGGTTGTGGGGTGTAGCAAAACTAAAATCTCGAGACAGTTATGAGCTGCAATGAAGATGATTTAGGAAGGAAGAGTATTTCATGCTCTTTGTATGTCAGTAGATGGTGCTCTCTATACTATCTACACACAAAATGTATATGCATAAATTTATAGATGGTAGCCTTCCCTTAGTGCAATGGAAAGGACTCTGGGGAAAAACCCTACCTATTAAATTCAAGCTATTTGCAGTTCTAGTTACTGTATTTACTGGAAAATACACATTTTGCCCCTTATTTTCTAACTCATCTTTGAGTTCAGGTGTGTTCACAGAGGGATATTGCTTCAGTAGATCTGGCTTCTGCAGCAAAATGTCATGTAGCAAGTAAAAACAAACTAGTAAATAAGTTTGCTTAACAGCTTAACTGAATTTCATTGTAAGCTACATGTTGCATTTAGATCCATTTAGGTACTTATCTGAGAATGATATTCCTTAATAGACTTTTAAAACCGTCATGTTAACAATAAACTTACTTTTAATACATTTTATGTTAGCTCTTGATGCTGACCTTCCCCAACGATAATTCTCCTTACTTGTTCTGAAGGTTAGGGGACACTTCTAACACGTTGATATTTTTTAGGACTTCTTTTGTAGGAGCTTTTTGCTCATCCTTATTTTATTTATTTATGATATAGGCACTCATTCAGACACCAACCTACCTAGAAGATTTCCAGTCATAAATAGGAATAAAAAGTAAGCAGTGCTGAGACATGACCAAACTTTCAGGTATGCGGTTTCCTATTTCTTTTACTAAATGAAGATTTCAGCATCTTGCAAGACAGGAAGCTCTCTATTTCAAATCACAGTACATACAAATGACAGTACATACAAAGCATGTAAGCTGTCAGTGGCCCAGTTGTGGCAATGGAAAATCTCCTATAAGAGAATTTGAGTGCACCTTGTAGGCACCCAGGGATCTTTTCACCTCTCCTTTCTAACACAGGGCTGGTGCTCCTTGCTCTCTATTAAAACACAGATAGTGGAAAAGTATTTTTTAGATGGAAGAAGTTGGTTTAGTTGGTGATTCCACTGAGACACTGCTGTGTTTCAAGAAGAAAAATATGGTGGACAGAAGGGAGGAGTCAGGATAGCATGCTGGAGCAGTGTCTAGGCCAGTTTTCAGCTTCATCAGTTTTCTTGAAGACAAGTTAATGGAGGGGTCTAGGTTTTGCATGCCACCAGCTGCAATGCTGTGATGTGAAAGCCCAGCCTACCTTTCATAAAGCATGAAAAGTCATAGATGAGGAAGGGCAAAGCTCATAAAACTGATTGTCCTGAGTAAGAGACAGCTTAGTTATCCACTGGGAAATACCAAGAGACAGGCAAGGGTCCAAGGGTTGCTGTCATTCTAAGTAACAGTCACACTGTGTTTATTAATCACTAAAAAATGAGGGATGGAAGTTGTATATTTTAACTCACTATTTCTGCCTTTTCTATATTGTGGGAGATCCAGATTTGAACCTCTGCTGTGCCCCCATCTGACACCCCCAGAGCTGTTTGCCAACTCCCATAGCCCAGCCTGTGTGACCCTGACCCTGCCTGCTCTCCCCACTCCATGTCCCTGACACAGCCCCCATCACATCCCTGTCCTCATCCCACCAGGCTGCAGGCTGAGCCTTTCTCAGGCAAGCCTTCTTCTTGAAGATTGTCAGTTTTGAATAAATTGTTTTCACTGAGAAATTTCTGGAATTAAGCCCGCCCCTACCTAGCTGCATGCCTTGGAAATGTGCCTTTTTGACACAGAAGGATGTGTTCTATAGAAAGCACACTGCACTAAAGCAATATTTCAGAGAGCTGGGTGGATGGAACAATCACCATCACTTAGGAGCACTGACACCTGGCACTCTTAGCCCAGTAGGTTGAACTATTGGGACTAATTCACATGCCCACCTTACTGGAGAGTAAGTCAAGGATCATAGATAAACTAAGAGGAACCTTTGTTTTGTGAGTCCTGGCAGATCCTTGGAGCTGCCCAGCAATTTGCTTTTTGATATGATTGCAACCTGATGCACCTGTATGTCCAGCCAATATATAATATAAATTCACACATGAAATACTAGGCACTGAGTGATTTCAGGTGCTTTTTAGTGTGGAGTAGATAAAGCAACTGAATTTGTCTGTAAGTGCCTACAGAAACACCTGAGGAAAAAAAATCCTTGCTCTGAATTTAGCTCACAATCCCTATGAGAGGCAGTTGGCTGTCCATGAAAAGGGAACACCTCCTGGAAGTATTACAAAGGAAACCACTTGGTAAGTGTAGAGGCAGTACAGCTGTACACAGAAAGGGGGGCAGGTTAATGTATTTCATAGAATAAGACACTCTTGAAATACAGATTTCAGCTGGAGAAAATACATTTTCAAACCAAAATATTAAGTAAATTTCTTCCTAGATTCTACAACTGTTGTAAACATTTATGAAGAAATGACCAATTTGAGAATCAAAAGGAAGATTAACAGCTTTAGTTTTATATGCTAGCAGCCAAATTAATTTCTCACTTTGTGGAATTCATCCAGGCTTCTACTCTCTAACTTTAGTGAGTTATTCCAGATTTAAACCAGTGTAAGCAAGGGCAAGTTAAAAATACTTGTGCTACAATTGGCCTTGAAAATACATTTCTCCATGATAGACATTAAATTGACTGATGAGGCAGACAGCATGTCTTGCCCATAATAATTTTGTATTTGCTTCTTTTCCTCAGTCCTTAAAATGAGTTCATGACTTCATGACTCTAAGAGTAAATGCATTATATAATGAATACACTTTTTATTCAATATTTGGGGAAAATTAAAGTAAATGTTGTATGTAATAATACTGCATGGAAAAAGCAGTGACAATAATCTGATGAGGGAGTCAATAGGAAGGCATTTAGTTAATCCTGTGGTCTGAGGTAAATGGCAGACAATCATGTAAACCTAATTAACATCATAAATACAAAAAAACACATTAGGCCATCAGTTCTTGACTAATCTCTTATTTTCCTCAGAATACCGTTGCATGAAAAGGTTAGGGCTTATATACTCAATTAAATCTAATTCCATAAATAATTTGTCATGCTTTAGCCAAAATTGACTCAATCTACACTCCTGCAAGCAGATCTTACACAGATGGACCTTTGGAAACAAGCTTTGCCTAATGGCATTTCCTCCCTATTATTCTGGTACCTGAGCATTGCACAGAGGGGAGGGATTAATGAGAAAAGAGAAAAAAACACACAACTGTTGCAATAATTATGATATCAAATTTCAGTGCAGACAGTTAAGTGAAAGGAGCCTTGCTGAAGCATCAGCACCTAGGAAAAGCTCCTGGGAATGAATACATTTTCTTTGGATTGTATTTTTGGTTTGGGAGAAGAATTTGTGACATTTTCTTTGGGGTTTTATAAAGCAAAAATACCCATAATGTATCAGCAAATTTAATTTCTGGTCATTCTGTTGTTTCCTTCCATTCTTCATTAATCCTGAAGTATTCTACATAATTTTTAGATAGTCTTTCCATGAATATGACACTGTGGCTAAACATTATAAGATGTACTTTGGTCTTCATACCTTTATACACAGACCTGAATGGAATATCAGAGGATGGACAATATCAGACTTTATAACAACTACTTATTTGTCACAAATTAACTTAGAATTGAGTAAATGGAAATCTCTGAAGGATTTTTGAAAAGTATTTATTTATCTGAGCTATCTGAGATAATGTAAATTTCAGCTCTCAGATGAGGACGATTACCAGCTGTGTGATGAACTAGCATGTTTTACCTAGGGAAAAGGGTAAACCAGTATTTTTTTTATTTTTCAGTTTATGTAATACATATAGGTTGCTTAAGAATAAATACTTCAGTTATTTCATTACATCAGCTGTTAAAGGGTAAGATGCTAAAACTGGATGCCAGCCCTGAATCCTTGTTCCTGTTCAGTCCTGACCTGGCAGCTGGCCATTTCCAGGGAGAGTCAGTGGGGATTTTCCCAGGTGTATTAGGAGTGACAAGGAAGACACATAGAAGAGCAATTGTCCATCTGCTGCAAATCTATATTAAGTTGTTCTATTCAATATTACCTACATATCTTCATCTCCAAAAGGAAGAGAAGGAAAAAGACTAGAGAATAGTTTTCTACTTTAAACTCAGAATTTGTGCAAAATATTGGGTGCTTTGTCCAGGATTGATGAAATTCCATGAGCATTAGCTGTAAACATTGGAATTTTTTGTTTTGCACAGATGTCACTATGATAGACTTTGAAGAACCTTTCTATGCATTTTGTACTGTTATACTTTGTTAACTGTATTGCCCTTTTCCTGTTGCCCTTCTTGTTGTATTTTTGCTCCTAATGACAAAGCAGAGTCTAATTAGATTTGTAAAAAAAAAAAATTACCCAACTATTAGTCTTTATTAAGAGCTAATAGAGTAAAGAACTCACTGTTAAGAAATAAAACAAATTAAGAGGGATACGTGCATGTAGTAAAGAGGTGTCATGGAATGACAGGAAAAGGGCAGCACCTTTAAATTAAGAAAGGAAAATGATGTAATAATGATTAAACCACAAAACAGAACTCCAACACAGTGAATGAGCAATGAAAATAAGGTAATAAAAAGGAGTACTGAACTAGCTCATGAGACATGTTATTACAGTGAACATTATGCTAGGACTGTTTATTTTGCTTAGCATTATGGCCACCTTCAAGGTTGCTATGACAAATGTGTGAGCGTTCAACGGAAAATGAACTTTTTTTTTTTTTTTAAACTAAAAAGGCATCCACCAGCTCTCTGCCTACTCAATTTCCTAAATTACGTGCCACATAAATTTAACTTCATTGGCACTAAACAAATGTTAATGTTAACCACTTATGGGTTAAAGCAATTTCTGAAATATTCAGTGACATTCTCTGTTGACATTGCTCATTCCATAAATTGTCATCCATGCAGTTTTGCTTTACTTAAAATGTAAGGCACAATAACAGCACCCAAATAAGAAGTTCTACTAGCTAAAGGGCTGATCTAGTTTAAAAATGAGTATATACAGTTTCTACTAAATTTCAGGGATATTAAAGTGTTTTTTTTTTTTTAATAACTGGCCTTTCAATGACTTTTTTTTCCATGGCACTGAAAGAGTCTTATTCATGTATGACTAAGTGACAGTAAAATTTATGCAAGGTTCTTACAGCAGAGGGAGTAAGGGAGGAAAAGCACAACAGGGTTTCTCCATGCAACTTACAAAAACATATCAATGTGGTTCATTCATCAAGCAGTGACAAACTCAGAGGCCTGCTACCAGCTGGAATAGATGTACTGAACCAAACAAAGAGGGAAAGTGGAATTGGGACAACCACAGTCCAGAACTGAGCTGAAAACAGAGCACAACAAGGTCATTTGAACCCAGTGCACAGGGGGGGTCACACATTTACAACCTGTTCTCCAGGTTGTAATCCAACTTCTAGAGATTAAGATTAACTTCTAAAGATTAGGTGTTTGGGATGTTTGGTAAGGGGTTCCCACCTGGCCTGTCAGGATGTGTAAGGGGAGTGGGAGAAAGCTAGACTAGCATTGCATCATTTGAAGCTGTGCAGGTAGTGCTTATTAATGTAATTAAATAATGAAAATACTAAATGTTGAGTGGGGTCACAATGGAAGCTCTGACATAAGAAGAAAAGGTGGTGTAAAAAGAAGAATATAAGATCAGGAAGCTCAAGTAGTCACATTTCAGCATTTCAAAAGGAATAGATCAATTTCCTTTACTGGGACCTCAAGCTGAAGGTACATTGCTCTCTAATCTGACAACTAAAGATATATGTGTGATATTATTGATGGAAACCTTATTATATGTTTTTTCTTTCCTGAAACATTGTTTAGGAGTAGCATATTTTGTCAATTTTTTTTTTCTGTTTATGCCTAGAGGATGACTGGAAGAAAACTGTCACGGTTTGTACATCATAGCACAAGATTTGCAATTTCATCATTGAGGTGAATGGTGATGAGATGAGGTGTAACTCCATCACTGCCAGATTAACAAAGAGCATCAGGAGACTTCAAGTCACAGCACAGGAACCTGCAAGACTACAAGGGATAACAATCATATTCTTGCCTGATGTTTTATGTTGAAGATTCAGGCTTATAACAGATCTCCTAAAAGAGCTGTCCATGACATTGTTAAAAGAACTCTAGAGCAGTGTGCGTACAGATGAGGCACTTCTACAAATGTTCCCAAAGATGATGCTCTTCTAATGGCAAGTATCATAAAAAACCTTAACTTGCTGCTCAGGGAACAATGTATGTAAGCAAACAAGTGATTGAGAACAAGAGCAAAAAAATGACAGAACAACCCAAAACAGCTTTCTAGGATGTACTTGATGGTGGGAGAGAAGCAGAATCTCCTGGCTGTTAGGATTTTACTTGAGGCACCACAATTTGTTTACCTGGCTATGGAGATTTTGCTTAAGATACCACAATTTGCTTCAACATCAGGCTGGGTGTATTTGCCATTCCTCAGGACATGCTGTGGTTCACTAAGCTCTTCTCAGCTGAAAAGAAACTTTTCATGCCATGCCTCTGCAGAGTGCTGCATGTAATATTTATGTTGGTAGGAGAGCTGAAATGACTGTGTTTGAGTTAAACAGATGAGCAGAACTAATGCAGGGGTTGAGCAAGGCTGAAATACCAAGCTGCTAAGGTAAATCCCAGCTCAGCTTTCTTATTCTGGTCAGTTAATGGCTTGAAAACATTGAAACGAACATATACAGATTATGTGTAGCATCAGCCCTTAATAACTAATCTGGAGCTATTTCACCTGAAGAAAACTGTCAATAAACTGTCAAGAAAACATACATACTAGACATGAAAGTCTTCAGCAAGCATAAGTTTTTGGATGAAACCAAGACTGTGCACTCAGCAATCCTTGGCATTCATCACATTGTATATGAGCCCAGTTAAGATTTTAAGCAATTTTACATTCTGAATGCTTGAGATCTATGTTCACTCTGAGTTCCTGTATTGAAATATATAACTGACTTTGAGGATGCTACGAAAAAAAACCTGCTTGGGAAGGATCTTTGCTTCAGTACTGATTTGACATCACAAATTACTGTTAGCTGTGATTTAACAGCCAAAAAAGTCAAAGGTAAGACACTAAGTTTTCAGGTATTGTGCTGATCTACATGATGACATGGCAGCTTCTGAATATCTCTGCATAACATAGCTATATCTGTCTATATATAGATAGACTATGCCTACTGACATTAAGCAGCACTGTTGACACCCACCTCTTTACTAGCTTTCTCCACTTTTGTAAGGAATCAAGGTAAGGGTGAACTGACAATCTTTTGTGATCTTCTTTAAAACTGTTGCTGTAGATTTGTTATTGACAAGTTACTTACTGTCCAAAAAAGGAAGAAAAGAACTCAGTGAAAATTGTATTAGTGTGTTGCTCCCAGCCACATTTCAGAAGCTGTTTAAAGTCTAGTGAGTGGCTATCCAAGCATGCCAGCAGCTGGTGAGATTACTGCAATTAGAGTTGATCTTCAAAGTCAGAGATATAGTTAAGCATTAACTGCACCATGTAGTGAAAATAGGGAAGAAAAGATCATTGCAAGACAACTGCAGCTAGTGAGGTGCCATCCAATCATCCATGTAAATATGCAATCTGAAATTCCTCTTGGGCTGCATCACAGATGTCAAAGTTCCACCAAGTCCTGGCAGTGCGTTCACCAAATGCTCTGACAGCCAAGACTTTCATCTCAAGTGATGTTGTGATAGTATGTCAGTTGCTGTGTTTTTGCAGACATGAATCATTAATGATGTCAGCCTTTCCTAAATGACCTTTGCAACACGTGGGAGCAGTTGCATTTAAATGTTCTTAAGTCCAGTTACCACACACGCAGTTTTAAACTGGGCATGCTTGGAGATCTTTTCTACAGTACAATCATTGATTACACAAGGTGAGATTTTTCACATACAAAATTTTTAGAAGGCAAACAATCTCAGAAGAGGTCCACATGCACAGCATTCTAGTTTGTCCATTTACAAATCTGTATCACTTTGATGTCTTGCGAAGGACAGTCCTTTAAGCATCAACCTAAGGAAGCCTACATTTTTTAAAGGTCATTTGTGAATAAATTATAATAATGCAACCTATCACTGATCTAGTACATGCTATTTATGAATCAAAGAGCAAGCCCAGGTGGTGTTCTGCCCAGGTCTACAAAAAGACTCCACTTATATATAAGATTGCACATATAACCTTATGATTGTCTGCTTCATGAAGGGGAAGGCTTCTATATCTTCCTCAGAAGTTTAAAAGTAGATGCTCAAGTGCAAGCCCTTAGGAAAAAAGTGAAAAAATATACAAATCAAGGGAGCAAGGACTTGAAATAAGCTATTTCCCAGTGTAGGGAGCTTGGCACTCAAAATGTAAATGAAGACTATCCCCAGGGGTATGGTCACAGGGAACTTCTATCTCATTCTTCAGCAGA
The DNA here is from genome assembly GCF_029582105.1 of Oenanthe melanoleuca. Taxonomy (NCBI): domain Eukaryota; kingdom Metazoa; phylum Chordata; class Aves; order Passeriformes; family Muscicapidae; genus Oenanthe; species Oenanthe melanoleuca. Next base: position 31,166,466 of record NC_079339.1, read on the forward strand.
TATGTAGCCAATTGGAAATACCTGCACTGGGCAAAGCACATTGTAAAGATTAGTTTGGAAGAAACTATTCTATATTTTCTAGAAATATAAAAGTCAACTGGTTGAGCATTTTCTAAATTATGCCAAGTAATAACAATTGTCCTAACGCACTTACAATACAGATCTGCTAACATTCTCACCCTACTTTTCCCTCTAAATGTAAATGTTTATGTTAGAGAAATTCAGAGGGAATGGAGTTAACTGCTGCAGTGAAGGAGTTTCAGTAGATACATCTGGGCCACACATTCAGGATGTGAAGTCAAAATGAGTCTTACAGCTCCAGTGCCTTACAATCCTAACTCTGGTGTCAAAGGTGTATCACTGCAAGATTGAGGAGTGATAGCATGGAAAAGTACAACCAACATAACCATTCCCACCTTCCCTTAGTTACTTCCCACCTTGTGGGAGGAGTAGGGGGTTTTTTGGTTGATCTTGAGGCAAAATCCTTCTACTTTCCTTACACTACTGTGAAGCCTCACAGCAGCATTTACCAAGAAATTATACTTATGATTAATAAACACTGGAGGAAAATACTATCAGTAGAGACAATTGCCACCACATATGAATGTGAGCCAGTTAAGAGGTATCAGGCTGAACAAATGAGGACTGAGAGGAAAGCAAAGATGTGACAGGTCTAAAGGGAAGAGGAACTTCAGGCAATAACTCAGCATTTTTTGGAGACACTGGTAGATGAATGGAGAGAAAGGCTAGAGAGAGTATGAAGTCATCAAGGATAGTGCAGGAAGGACTTGAGTCACAATCAGAATGTTATTGAGTAAGCTGATGAGGCAGACTTACCACCTCACTGCTAGCTGGAGGAAAACTAGCAGGAATCCATTGGCAGCAAGACACTCAACAAGCAAACATTGCAGTTCAGGTACTTTTGAATTTTCCAGAAACACAAAAAGGGCCAAAATTTTTATATATAATTTTTCATTTTATATTGCATTTTTCTAAACTTCATAAGAGAGAAACAGGACTAAGAAATGTGAATTGGCAATTACATAGTTAAAAATTATTCTAGTAACCACTTGAGAAAAATGTCTGTCTAAAAATGGGATGAATATTTATGTGCAGTAACATTACTTTGATTTTTTAGTAGTGGCATGAAGGGGAATGACTCAGTCTTCTCAAGTCCCCACCCATCCTCTGGCCCTGACTACTAAGAACAGTTTAAATTTTGTAGTAGGTACAGGGTCCCATATTCACTGACTAGCTGCCAGCTCTGCCTGTACTCAGCCACGTCCAGTCTCACCCTGCTGCTGCTGCTTCAGCCTGAGCAGATGTGTGTGCCTTCCAAATACACTGTGCACAGGCATTTTTACCTTGCTTGGCTCAGGCCCCAGATTCCAGCCAGGTTTTAGAAGTGCTTTTTGGTAATCTGGGAAAGGTTTGGAGGTCCTGATTTTTTTTTTTTTTTAACTAAACTATCTTGAAATTAGCAACTCTGTGAAAACATTTTTGTGCCAGAAGAGCATGTGAAGCAGCTGCTCAGTACTTATGCAAACACCTGTGAATATTTTTAAGCTTACTAACACTTAGCTTTCCCCCTCACCTCAATACCACATTAATACCTATTACTTATATTGAAAAGCCTTTGCTCATGAAATATATTCATATTTTAATAATTCTGACAGTGAAAAACATTGAGTTATAATGATGACATGACTAAAATGACAATCCTTCGATCGTAACTTGAAATATTCAAGCATTAACAGTAGGATTTGCCTCAAAATTAGAGATCAGATTTAGCAGGCACAAAATCACTTCACTTATTCTGACACTATGTTGCTTATTCAAAATCAATAATTTTCTTGAAAAAACACAGAATTACTGCTGCAGTAAGTGAATTCTGGAAATCACCTAGTCCAGCCTCAAATGCCCAAAGTGGGGTCAGCTTGAGCAGATTACTCAGGGACCTGCCTCGGTGAGTTCTAAATGTCTCTGAGGATGGAGACTCATCACTTCTCTGGTCAACAGGCTCCAAACACACTAAAGCCTTCAGAACTCTGACTTTAGAAATATAAGTTTACTAATGTAGCTAACACAAAAAGTGTGTGGAAGTCTGCAACAAACTAGAATTAATCAGAAGTCTGGATGCTGCTATTTTAGAACAGCATTGTTAATTAAAATGTCTGGACAGCAGTTAACCTTCAATACCAATCAATTCATCTGTGCAAATCTCAGACATGCACCATGTACAAGGAGAAGTGTTCTGTACTATGACTTGGCAGATTTCTGAGACACTGCCTGTTATGGAAGAGCCAGGACCTTGACTGTATCAGGCTTTTCTTATTAATTCAGGTACACAAAAAGGCACTGGGGAAATCAAAAACTGCATAGCTGTATTCAGAATGTTTGAAATTTCTTGTTAATGCTGCATCACTTGTCAACACATCCTGAAGAGATTAATTTTGTGAGCAGGGTCCAGATGATGCTCCTCTTCCTTTTCCTTCCCTCTCTATTCCCATGATTCCACAGAGGTAATTTAACCTCTGTCCGACAGTACACCTCTTCACCTTGCAGGGATCACCATCCTCACTTCTCACATCTCCACCAATTTCCAGGCTTCCAAGAATCAACAGAAGACCACTAAACCCAAGGAAGCAGGAAGAGTCATTCAACATTCTCATGAGAGAAGTAGCCCTGAAAGAAAGAGAGTGCTCTCCTTCATAAGCAGCATTTTTAACACTTAGCAGTAGAGTTACAGAAAACAAGAAGTAGATCCTGCACAGCTGGTGACTCAAGTGTCTCTAGTACTATTGAAGGCCAACACTGACAACCTTCCCAAACTAATTTGTTCCACCTTGTTGGTGTCAACATAGTTCCAACAACTGTTAAAATTATTTAACTCTATTACCAATGTGATTGTTAGGGCAAGAGAGCAAACCAAGGGTTGTTTAGAGCTTCAGTGTTTCCTTTTCCTGCTCCCTTTGAAAAGAGTTGCCCAATAATGTTTTGCAGAATCCAGCCTGTTACCCATCTTCTAAACAGTTAAATACAAATAGGGAAGAGACAAAAGAAAACGTAGGTAAAACCACATCAGACTTGGAAATCAGTTTTTTTTGATTGGTCAGTCTGTGGCTGAATGTGCACCTAATGGAGACAACTTCTCAGCATTACCATATTCAAGAGTAATGCAGTATTTCAAACTCTTCTGAGGCTTGCAATACAACTTTTAAATACTTCTTATAATGGGCATTTAGTAAACAGCAGCTATCATCATCAGATGCACACAGACTGTAAAAACTGTATATGCTGGCAGAGAAAGCTGAAGACTACTTCAGTACACACAGAAAGTAAAAGAGAACAAGCTATGGAGAAAAGACAGGAAAGATCACTGTAACACTTCCCTCACAGGCAATACAAGCAACAGAAAAGCACCTACACACATTGTCAGGTACAAAGAGACAGGCAGCTCCAGCAAACGGCAGTGATAACTGCTGACAGCAGCAATATGTTTGCAGAACCCCCTTCAACTTCAGAAACAGTATTTTCATATCTTCAGTTTGAAAGAAGCAGTTCACTATGCCACTTGTTTACATGGGATACAAAATGGCAAGTTACTTATACAGAGGGCTAGGAGGTGTCAGGTGTAAATAGATTGGTATCCTACAAATGTAGTACTGGAAGGAGAGAGTCATACAGGAGTGGTTTGGCAGGTTACAATATTGGAGTGAGGAAGATTAGCCCATAACTCAAAGCCAGTTTTGCATACAATAGTAAGTTTAATCATCTTAACAGGCTTTCTTAGAGCTACTTTTATCACTAACCACAGAAACAGATTTGATTGATCAGTACTGAGTCTACATTTAGAAGGGTGTCTCCTCTTCTTTGAAACAGTTATTATTTGGTTAGCTTATTTACCCTGATTTGTATTACTCAAAATCAGAATGCAGAAGAGGTTTTTGTTGGTGGTTTAAAAAATAAAAAAGCAGCAAATGCCAAACATGAAATAACTGTTCCTGTGCATTACCTTGAACTGACATAGATAATTGCATATTGCTAAAAACATCGGATGTAATTTGGTAGGTACTGAGATGTGCCTGGAGTCTGCCAAACCACCACTTAGCTAAAATCACAATTAATCTGAAAAGCTTATTCTGTCAAAGACATTATTTTCTCAAATATTCCTAAACCCCTCGAGTCAGGGCATGGATATCTAGAGATACAAGTTTCTTGAAGAACTGACTTATCTCGTTTTTTCCTTTTTCTTCTAGGTGAAACCAAGTATTGTTAGTGATTCACAGTATGTATTACTCAAAGCACAATTAAGTCAGATCCCATTGTGTGTGTATACACACTCTCCAATCTCAAATTAAAGGTATAAATGTGGATTATTTTTTATTGTCATTCATTTACTCGTTATGTCTGTTTCCAAACTGTTTAATTACAGCTGGTGTTCTCCAGTTATGGAAGTGATGATACAGTCCTACAGATTGAAGTCCTTCTGTTCCGGCACAGGATCCTATAGTGATCCATGACAGTAAGCCAAAAGCTTCAGGAAACAGTGATACAATGGGGTAAGTATTAATTAATTGCTCAGTGACTTGGATATTTTTGTGAATTCTCTTTAGAAACTGGCCACCAGCTCTATGAACTCCAGCAACTGAGTTTGACACAGCAGCAAAGAAAAAAAGGACAAGAAAAAAAGGAGAAGAAACAGAAAGCCCCCACAAAACCCACCACCACAAAACCCACAAAATAAAAAACAAATCAAGAAGAAAAAAGAATGAGAAAAAAAACCAAGAAAAAGAGATCAACAAGAAAAAGAAAATAACAAGGACCCATTACCTACCCTTTTTTTCTTATTCAAACCCAGAAGATTGTGCATTAACCATGACATTAAGGTAGATTTGTCTGAAATGTAAGACTAGGTTTCTAAATTGTATGAAATCATGTTTAACACTGAACTACTTTCCTCATATGCGTTTTTCACATAGTTCTATAGTTTTGTCTACTAACTCCTCATTTTATTCGCCATTCAATTAATTTGTCTGTTTCATTTCTCTGGTAGAGGTGCATTTTCACATCATCAATTAAAAGCTCAAGTATCTACAGTTTATAGTCCATGTAACATTTACACCTGGCAATAAAAATTCTTCAAGTTAGCAACTGATCAAATGAACAGGAAGAATTACTTTATTGGCTGTAACCAATAAGAAAGCATTTGTAAAACCTAGAGGCAAATACAATTCAATTTAAAATAATCTATCCTAAACCCTGATCACTGAACTTTCAAATTACAGTCTCACAGATTCTACTTGTTCATTTTTCTTCATGGACTGATTAGTTTCCCTTCCTTTTCTGGTGTATATCTTATTCTGTAACTTATTCAAAGCTTAGAATTATATTCAAAGATATGCATTTTTGTGGTGGGGTCAAGTGGGAACTCAGATATATATGTTTTATGTAAAGGAATTTTGACCTCCTCAGAATGATGTCAATGAGTATTGCTGTGCATACAAAGCAAACTGGTATAAGCCCACGTTTCTTTAAAAGTTTATATCAGCTCTTAAAAATGGTTCCTACAATGAATGATGCTGGTAATACCTGTATTTACTTCGTTTTATTCTATTCTTGAGCTACAACATTTCATTTCATTTGCACTGTTCTGAGCAATCCCAACACAGAATGGAAAACATGTTATTTTTTTCAAGATAGTTTTAATCAGGTAATTACAGGAAAAACATTGAAACAGTTTTTATGGTGCTATCTACTATGTCTACTTACAAGGATATGATGTAACAAACCAGTTACAAACTTAAAGACATATTTACATTATATACTCAAAATAACAAGCTATATCCATATTTTTTAAGCAAACACCTATGGGATGAATTAATTAAATTATACATCATTTAGTAGATGCAAATAGCAGTTGAGGTTTAATGGAAACAATATACACATGAGGCACTTGGAGGTCATTAGGGTGAAAAGCAAATGGCACCAAGCAAAAGAAGGAAAACAGCTTATACTGTAGCTTTAAACATGAAGGCTGCTTTTTTACCATACGCATTGATTTCTTTAACGAACCACAACTTTTACAGTTAAGAGAAGCTTTCAGAGGAAGAAAAAAAAAAACCCAAAATGAAAACCCAACAGCCCCCTCAACCCGTCTTTATATTTAAATGCACCAAAGTAAACAAGTTTTATCCACCCAGCTGCTGGACTAATAGTACCATAAGGCATCTTTTTAAAGTTCTTGTTTTTGTTGCCAGCCAGCGATCCTGATCTTCATGTTACTAATATGAATATATAGCTGTACTGGCTGCACATTGTGCCATAAGCTTGGAAAAGAATTAAAGTCTAATTTAAACCTGGGCACTATTTACACAAGTGTTCAACATTATCCTCCAGGTACACACTGAAGAGAACTCATCCAAAATGGGAATGTTATATTCCAACACGCACAATTAAGGCATTCTTCAAAATACCTTTGCTTTTCTAGAGAAAACTGCATTGGTTAAGACTGAAACATTGCTTCTATAAGCTCTTGAAGAGCTCTATAACATCATGCTGTTTACTAAACAGTTACCATAATAATTGGAGATTATTATTAGATATTGCTTTAACCATGCACACAGTTGTACTTATATCCTTCACAGCTACTGAATTTCATGTGCGAGAGCACACACCCACCTGTGCATACTCACAACTTGATTTGTATCACAAACCAAAAGGCCAAATTCCCTCCGCATGAGCATCAAAACTCCATCACTTTGCTGTGGGAAGAACTTTGAGAGGGGAAATTAATAAAATAATCATCATAATAAAAAAGAATAATAAACCCCCTTTCTTCTAAGCCCAATGAAACTATCAAAAGAATTTTAATTTCATTCCTGGTTCTTATGCTCCTGTAACAGGCCATCACAACTATTTTAAACCTAACAAAATTATGGTTAAAGCATTTTTACTTCAGTATTAATAATGAAACTTAAGAGACATGACAAGCTAAAGTACCCCAGTCAGATTGCAAGTGAGTTCTGTAAATTCGTGGCTGCAGCAGAACCTAAGGGTGCCCCCTAAGCCGTGCGCTGCTAGCCCGTTAACTCGGTGTCAGCAGGAGCTGTGCCTGCAGGCTGCCCAGCTTTCCCCCAGTAGATGGTGCCCGAGCGCCGCTCTCCCTTAACTTCCCCAATTCCAAGGGGAAGCCACTTTCACGGCAACCGAGGCTTTCAGCGAGCGAGGGACTTAATATTCAGTGGCCGTTTCCGAAGGCTCGGAAACAAGCAACACAAAGCTCTGCTACTACATGCCTGACAAACTACAGCTCCGATGTTAAGGATTACAGACCGGGGAAGAAATTTCCAAATGCTCATGAAAGTTTTTCAGAAGAGATAGAATGAATGTTACGTGCTGCCGAAGCCAGATGATGCATGGATGCAACAAGCTGATCTGGAATGGGTTTGCTGTATGCCTACCTTCCCCTGCTCATCTCCTAATTGTAACAGTGGGTAAGATCCCTAGCACCAGAGAAAAAGTACACGTGCATGCAACTAAAACCAATCCTTATGCAACCTTGGATCTTTGCATTCCTTTGGTCTCCCAAACCAGGCAAGCTGGCTGCCACTTGCAGCACAACAGGAACAAGCAAGCATGGGCCCATTCAGTAACTGCCTTTAGATGATACAAGTCTTCAAAGAGAAAAGCAAAAGGTGAAAACATTTCAGCAGCTAAGTAGTTAAATGCAAGGTGAAAATATTAATGCACACATTTGATAAAAATATTAAAGTTTATGTGTCATATAAAATACAGTACAGGACCAGGAGTTTCACTATGTTGTATAGTGCTCAGAGGAAATTGCTAAAACTAATTTCTTTCTGAAGTATATATACAATATTATTATATAGCATATTCGTATACAGCCAGCAAGTTCTTTTCTTAGGTTGTTCATATCTCTCTACCTTGAATTGGAACCTAGCACTTACAAATAATAAATTCCTCTCATTCACTAGAAAAACATCACCATTTTTTAAAGAAAGTTGTTTTTAAAGGTAACAGTCTATTTATTCTAGGCAACCAAGTTTAGCTGAAAATGTGTGAAACATGAAAACCAACCAGAGTAGCAGCTTTCAAATACGTAAATAAGAAAACCCAAGACTGCTGCTACCATGTCATATTCTTGGACTTCAACCATCCAATCAACTCTTAATACAAAACTAGAAGCTCTTCCATAACTTCTATAGTTACCAAGATATTTGTCTTCTTTTTCAATGTGAAATAATACTTTGAGATGATCTATGTACACAAGGTGGTCAATTCAAGCTGTAATATAAATATAAATGTTTTCTTTTAAAAAGTATTTTACAGACAGTTATATACATTTGCTCATTTCACTTCTGGGCTACAAAGGAAAATGAAGGGGCTTGATACATGCAGAAAAAAAATTATAAAAAAGATACTGAAGAAATGCATGTAAGTGAGAAAAGTAAGTAATGCATTTTTAAAATTAAAATTATTTGATTCTGTGTTTAATAACAGGGTATACTAAAGACAATGAGTCCCACTCCAGCCAAGATGTTAAACAGGCACCTTTGCTAATGAATTATGACTGTTTTTAATGTTTTACATATTTTTAGTAAGGAGTAAATGATTCTTATTTCATAACACAGCACAACATCTAATGCTTTTAAAAATTCTCTGTGGGTTAATTTATTCTTACCTGAAAATTAGGCTAAGTACAAAACTGTAAGAAATGCCATACACAATATACCAGCACTCATACAAATACATACACACACTCTTTCACTCTCCAGCCTCCCTTCCCAGCCCCGCCCTCAAATTTCCCCAATTAAGAAGGTCACTCAGTTTTGCCTGGGCTGTAATTTATTTCTCAAGCTAAGTCTTTTGTTGTTCTTTTTGAACAAAACACACAGTACTTTTGTTCTTGCCCGTTCAAATTAGAAAAAGTTGTGGTTCAAAATAATGAAAACAATTTCACTTTTGTTATTAATCTTTTGTTTTAATCATAGTACTTGATAAACAGCTGAACAGGATCCTAGTTTAACAGAAGGATAAACAAGAACACTGATGACAATTTGTTACAACTGCCTTAATGTACCTTTTGCTTAATGAACATTTGAATATGCAAGAAAGTATTTTTGGAGAATATCCCAAAAGAAAACAACTTGCTGGTTGAACAACAGAAACAACATCCTTTTTGCTATTATGTTGAAATCAAAGTCATTTATATATAAAAATAAATGTTATGTTCTAACAAGAACATTTTAGACAATTACATCTGTGCTTAACAAAAAAAATATTGGTCACTCAAGACTAGAATAATTAATATTTTAAAGGTTTTTAGATTATCAGAATGCATGGATACAACTCAACACAAACTGTAGCTGAAGGGAACCAGGACTGAAAATATCAATTTGTCCATCTGGAATAAAAATGCAACTAAATTAACTATTTAAAATACTACCATGGAATGTGACAGTAGATATGGTCCATACCTACTATATCAGAGGGAAGGAAAGTTTAACATGTAATAATTCGTACCTTACACATTTAGTTAAATATAAACATTTGTTATTTATACATAAAGTTGCTTCCAAAAAACTATTAATAAGTGATTTAGTTGCACTTAAAATCAGTTTCATTTCTCATTTGCTGAGTATTAACTTTTCTTAATCTTAAATCAACTGTCACTAGTGCACTTTTAGTTAAAATTTCCCCTCAGATAAGTTTTAATCCTTTTAAAAGAGCCCCCTCACCTAAACCATGAATGTACAAAGTGGCAAAAGTTAATCCCTTTTAGTATAATCATAGTTTATATACTCATTTTATAGCCAATAATAAGAACAGGCTTTCCTTTGCAAAATCTCCTTCACAACTTGCAACAAATGCCACGCACTCAAAGGAAATAGTTAGGCGTGGCTAGCACTTGTAAAATGCCAAGGTCTGACAAGTCTTGTTGCTTCCTCCACATCAAGCATCTCTTACATGAAAGAAGATTCCCTTCAGCTTGCCAAAAAGCTTCCACAAATCCAAGTTAGATGCTTCCTGGAAACAAAGATTTTTCAGCTCTGTTTGGCACAAGACTGATTCATCCCGCAGCTTTATGCTTTCCTCCACAGCACCCACACACCTCACCACAGTGATGGCATGCTCTCAAGGGGAGGTAGCAGCACATACATGGAGCAATGAACGAGAGTGCCACCAGTGCTAACCAGCGTAAGCAGAACTTGTCATCACTAGTGTCACACGAGCAAGGATCAGAGAAATCTCCTTCAGAGTCTGACATGCAGTGATACAGCATGCTCTCTGCGCAAAGCATGCAACTAACTTGGTAGATACATCTTTTAATAGGATCTGGCGCATCTTGACATTTTCCTCTGCCATTATCTTCATGATTAAACCTTTCCTGGCAGTATATACAGCGGGAACGCTCACCATCCTCTTTTCTTCTCTTCGAGTTTTTAAATTTTGATGAGGAAGGCTGAGTTTTAAATACCACAGAACTCTTTGAGTCTTTCAACTTAGTTCCATCCCCACATGGGTATAAATAGTCAGATTTTTTACTGTCTGATTTAGAAAACGGTATATTTGAGTCTGCGTCATCCCTCTCCAGGTCATTCTTCCACATGTCAGGATGCCTGTAGTCTGCATAACGACGTATCAAAATGTCACGAGGGTTTATTCTGACAATTTCATCTTCGTCCTGAAAACTAACATGCCTGATTGACTTCAGTGGGACCTGAAATGGCAAAGTAAGAGAAGTTTACTTTGGTGAAGTCCCAAATTTATGTCCACCTACAATGTAAAACTTAGATTAGAAAACTAAAAAAGCAAAATTTTTTCTCTTGTTGCCTGAGGATAAAAAATTCAGATTATTTTCTCACTATTACAATTTATAAGCATCCCCACAATAATGAGTCTTCTGCAGGGTATTAGGTCTATGAGCTTTAGTATTCTTTCCTGAATTTTTAGTGTCTCATAAGAGCTTTGGGTATTTTGGTATCCGCATAAAACTTGGTGCTGCCCTGTGAATTATGCTCAAAATTAGAGTGTTAACATCTTAAAGTGGAAAATAATTCCACAGATTAATTATGCCTTATGTGCTTATTTTATGTGATGATCTGCTGCTTTAGGACTAACTCTCCAATATATTCACTATTCTTTTATCCAGGAGAAGCTTTCCTTAATTCCTGCTCTAAGATTTCAAACGCTCTCCAATTTATAACAAGAGTATTGAATACTGGTAACATATTATGAAAGCTGTGTTCTAGATAAGGATTTTGCAGTATGAAGAATAACATTCACTGTGACAATCAATCAATAACAGCATCTTTTGAATGTGTCTCCCCTTAGCTAATATACAGAACTTAAACTGATTAGTTAGGGCACTGGCAGACAAAGACCCAAAGTACTTCTTAAATTTTCAGTTTGCAATGAACTGACCATAATTTAAGACCTTTTACTAAAAAAGGAAAGTAATAAGAAATGTGCTAAACACATACAAAACCAGCAGAGAAATAAGATAGAATTCTTGTTTTTTCCGCCTTACAATGAAAGGGCACGAGGGCATGAAAAAGTTGTCAAAAATGACAAAATTCAGAGAATCATCCAAACTGAAATACTGCAGGCCTTAGATATCTAAGTGTAAAATAGTGGATTACCACTGAATGTTACTGAAATCACATTACAAGTGATTCGCAAGAAAAGGTGCAAATAATGTCAGGATAAAAATTTAGCACATGTGTATAAAAGTAGCCCCTGAAAATAGCAGACAGTGAAGCAAAAAAGCAAGGATTTCACTATGCCTCAGTATTTCTACCTTACAGGTGGCAATTATTTTCCTACACTGTAGGGCTATTATAATCAGAGCCAGATTATGAGTGGGCTTCAAGTCAAATTCTGCCTTTTTCTCTGTCAAGTGCACAGCCTGTAAACCATCTCTCAGAAAAGGCAAAAAACCCTTCCGCTCCCTAACCTATTAGTCTTACAAATTCCTCCAGAATCATGAATTACTTAGGAACAATCTTAGGCATCAGTATTGTGGCTTTGAGAGGGTTTACCTTCTTAGTACTCAAATTACTGAGAATTAATGTGTCACCATTCCACAGTCAAGTACAACAATTGAACAGCATGTTCCTAATCTGTTGCAATGTGTGAAAATACTGAAGATGAAGTTTTAGGTTAAAACACTTCTATGTGACTTTGCATGTGTCTGTGCTCCCACTGCTTGAAGTCTGCGTGTCCTGGTTTTGGAGTAGGAGACAGAGAAGGGAAAAAGGAAGGCAGCTGGAAAAGAGGAAGGAAGAGCTTCTTAAAATATGCTATCTTCTGATTATGTAAGAATATCTGTAGCCTGCTCTAACCATCACTTCCCTGCTCAACAATCCTTGTGTGATGAGTACAGAACTGTAATTAGAGATGTTTTGCCCTGGGACTTTCAACTGGAGTATGCTAACAAGAACAATTTTTTTTTCTTGGCTCCAAGCCACATAGTTGAACTTCCACAAGGTTTCAAGGATACAGGGAGAAGAAAGGTTATATCCTATTCAGCTAACATTGCTTCTTTTCCATACTTCCCTGGGCTCCTATGCAAGCAGTTAGGCTTCCCCTTTGCTTATAAAATATGCAGACTGCTTCTCAGCTCTATTCTGTTTTCAAACAAGAGTAAGAATCTATTGTTTAGCAAAAATAACTAACTATGGCTAATTGGCTTATTTGAACATTTTACAGCATAAATTTATTTAAGAAAAAAAGCCACAAAAGTAATTAGAATTCCATATGTTACAGGCATAAAAGGTCCTTACCCCACTGTCCACTTAGAATATTATGCATGCACTTAAGACAGTAAATAAAACTCATTGTTTAAAAGAAAAAAACCCTAAAACCTCAATACAAAAAAGCCACCCTCAACATCCCATTCCCCAGGCAGCTAATAGCCATTAAAGATCACTACAAATACTAACAACTGTAGAATGTGACCTCTCCTTAGACTTTGAAGGCTTTTTATTTGTTTGAGCAGAACACATCACATACATAGAGCACATTTATTTTTTTCAAGATTTGAGCCCAACACCTAAAAATGCTTAACTGGCATGTTACAAATAAGGCACCACTACATTCTTTATGGCACTGATATTAAGAAATATTTTTTGAGCAGAACATGCTGAAAAATAAGCAAACTGGAAAAATGCTGGAATGAGCTTACTCATTGGATATTAAATGGGACTTATGTGAATGCATGAAGTACATGAAAACTTAGGAAGGGAGGAAGAATGTTACAGCAAACTGAAATTCCACAGAGAATCCGATTCTGAATATGATTAGCCAACTGGAAATTAGGCAGAGAATTTTTGCTGACACAACTGAACCCACAAGTATGGCACCTTACTTGAAGGGGTGCACCTTTAAACAAGACAGTCACTTCCTTGGTACTGTGGCCTTTGCTGTTTCTCCTTAGAGAGATACACTTGATTTTGGGTCACCTTGCAACTTCTCAAAATGAAGACACCAGCAGCTGCCTACATCATCACAAAGTACTAAGTTTAACACACATCTGTGTATCAGAAGCTGGAAAGCTGAAGGACTTGAGTGTTTTTTTTACTAACAGTCAAAATATTACAGTCAAATCTGAACTGCCATTAACCACTTTTTTAACTGGAGCATGTACTTCTTGAGCTATTCAACTTATGAGCACACTCTTAAGTAAGAGGGTTCAAACTTATTTACACAAAATTGAAACAAATTCAGTAATTGGCTCAAGATTGGCTGGTCACATGCATGGAGTTTAGCAGAGCCAGTGCAGTTTGTGCACATAGAGAATGCCAGGTTTTGGTGACCTGTCTACATCTAAATGCATGCAAAACCATGCAAAAACCAGAGTGTGTCTGTTGCTTGCAGGTGCTATGAGAACAGTATTTTAAAGAATATCTACTTAAATTTTCATGGAATTCCCCATAACTTCACTTTTCAAGAAGTGAATTCTAACATTGTCATTTGAAAGAAATTTCTATTTAGTTTCTATCAGACACTGACTAATCAGTTTAACACAACCTAAATTATCACTTTCTAAGTGGATGATTTTATACATGCTTTTGAAACGTACAGGTATTTTAAGCTACTGCACTTTTCTTTAAATGCAGGCAAGACTAACAGGACATACATCACTAGTTACTGTAGCCATTAAATATTAGCTGCAATAACCAACCTAAGAACCCAGGCATTCTATTCTAAAAAAATATTTACAATTCTCTTTGCAAGTAAATGGGAAGAAGGAAAAATATGTACCTTTATAGGAATAAAAATATGAGGTGATTTATACAAAGAGATAATTGGAGTAGATCAATGATTAAAGATGCAAAATTAATCATTTCAAGGTTCTTAGTTCTCCAGATGACCCTGCTTGCTTCTTTTGCCCAATAAAGCAGTTTAAGAGTAGCTGATATAGGTCTTAAGTACAATCCTATTTTTCTCTGCAAAAAATAACTGAAAGTACTAAAAAGCTTTATTTCAAGCAGCAGAGATATTTTTTGGTAAGTCTTCAGAACTACTTGAAATTGCATTCTACTTTGACTTCTGATATTCAGCATATTCTAAAACCTTCCTATGTAGTTGGTTCTTGACATAAAACCACCAAATTAATTATAGTCCAACTTACTAAGACTACTTCTCTAGTCTACGAAAAGTGTCAGTTCTTTCAGCTTTAGAAAAAAAGAAAAATGTATAGTGCTAAAGGAAAAGCTGCACCAATGGCTGAACACTTTTCATACATAACGGATACATATATTTTCCTTTCTGCACCAAAACAGAGTACTTTAGTTTAAACAGGCATTTAGAAAGCATAAGCAATGTTTCAATAAAAATATTTAGCAGAAGTGCCCTACTGTACAGTGCATCCAAGACAGCACTTTTAAAGTTACTTTTCAATATTTCTAAGCAAAACAGCATCAGTATACATGTAACCAAAACTGAGCTAATAACCAATTAACATTTTCTGAAAAAAATTAAACAGCTTTTAAAGACTGTAGATAGTGAAATCTGCAATACAAAAACAGACTTCAAAAAAATTAAGGATTTATTAATGTAGTCTGGTGCACTAAAAAGATAGGTAAATACCTTCACAAAGCTTCACCTCTGCCATAATAATGCTATAATATTTCAGCTGCAAAGTTTATATTGAACATTTCAAGAAGTTGAGAGCATGTGGACTCGGAACACAGCGATTTCTTGTCAGAAACTACATACTGTGCCATTAACACAGCAAGCAAAGTAAGGACAGCTATTTTATTAGTATTCTTACCTGGTTAGGTTGGCTTGGTAAACAGGCTCTCCTGGTGTTGAAATCCTCAAATGTTGAAGGCCTTAAATTTGCACTATTGTAGGTTTCACTGGTTACTACAGTTTCATGTTGAAAAGGGTGATCTTTCATTAGCGAACCTGATGTATTCTCTTGAGCAGTCTAGAACACATAAGAACTCCCTTGAAATGATTTTTGCATTTATATAAAAACAACACCAAACCCAACAATTTTATACATAAATGTGTTAATATTCTGATTCTAATATAATGTGTTAGAGGTATCTATAAACACAAGTATTCTTAAACACACATTTTTGAAAGCATTTAGAAGTAGGCAAGTATTTTCTTTACTTTGAATCAGCCTTGGTAAATACAGAATTTCTCTGCAGACACTATACAACTTGGATATATTCCTTTGAAATACAGTTGCTAAATCAGATTTCTTTAAGGAAGTAGAGATTAACTTGTCTGTGAGATGATGTTTTCTCTAACTACCCACGAGGCTGCCAGTATTTACAAAAAAACAATGGGAGAAAAAAAGTTTTGAGACTAATAAGGCAAAAGCTAAACAGATCTTTTAATAAATTAAAAGCAAAATCAGCTGGAAAGGAAGAGAAAGTAAATTTTAACCTATACTGGCCCAATTAAAATATCTAATTGCAGGAAGTGTGCATTAAAAATTAAATTACTGTCTTTTCACAATTACAGTTGTATCAGGCAATTTGATACAAAAATGAGCCCACGGAGCAATATATGATGAGATAGCTGCAGGAGCTGTGCCATTCAGAAGGAAGAGGAAGTATGTTTGGGTGGAACTTACTGGCTTGTAAGATGATTCAATTTCTGAAATGAATTGAAAAACAAACAGTTCTCATTCTTTAAGCTTGACTGACTGGGACATACTTAAGATACAGCAGAGCATTTTGATACAAATTCCACTGGGCCACCAAAAATGTAGTGTATGTTTTGTTTGCTGTAAAGTTAACTGGCTGTCATGATGGATAACACAGAAAATTCTGGCATCATCCAGCTTCCAGCAATGAGAATGTTTCAGCTTTATTATAAGGATTTGTATGTATCAAGAACACATTTAGAGGAAAAGAATAAAAATACTACAGAAAAACACTGAGGCAAAGGCAAACCTGAAGTTTTGGCAGGTTAAGTATTAACTCAAAATCATTAGTCTTCACTTATCAAAATACTTGAGGAACTTATTACAGGATTACATTAATAAAAGCCTAATGTATCAAGTTCTAAAGCATCTAGACAACATGAAGTAGCTGGTCTGTAGCTGATTTTGTAGGAGAAAGAAAATCATCCCATCACTAAGAATTTATATATTGTTTCAGAAGCACCTTGTGGGAAACACTAAATTTAGTAATTAATTCATGATCAGTGTAATTAATACTAGAGAGCATACACCCCAAGAAAGACAGAAGCTCACTCAATCAGGTTAAAGCTCCCCTGAAAAATTCTGAAGACAGGCAGAATGCCAAAAAGAAGTACTACTTTCAGATTCTTGAGCATGACAGCACCACAAAGTAATAGACTCTGTTATTGTCAAAATTAAATTTTCTGGTCAGTGTTGGAAAAGGAATATAAAAGAAATACTGGAATGACTAGCAACAATTAGACTTTATATATGTATACTTATTTTAAGAGCAAAAAGCATAAAATATTAGTGCAATAGCAAACATCTTCATAGCAGGAGGTACTCCTGCAGATACATTGCTCAATGACATAAAAAGCTTCCAAAACAGTGGCTCAGATCACAGAAGAGCTGTATTCAAAATGAGGAAGAAATGCCTATGACCATTTTTGGTTAGAGCACTGTTGAAAATTATTACAAGTATTTAAGCTAACAGCTAGAAGCCATTTTACAGAAATCACAGTGATAAGCATCCTCTTCCTTCCTTTCCCCTTCTCCTGGCTATTATAAATTTGAGTGGTCTAGGGAGAAGGGAGCAAAGTGCAAAACTTCTACTCCTTCCTTTCCAAGGAAAAAACACATACTACCCACAAGCCAGTCTTTATCCCTGGGTGAGATTTGCAGCAGCCTCCATTATTTTCTGTCCCTTCAGGTGATTCACACCTTTCTTTAAAAATAAACTATCTACACAACAGAGGAAAAAGGGCACATGCTCACACAGGCAGACACAAGTACTCCCCTTGGCAGCCAAGGAAGCCTCCATCTAATGAAGGACACAGGTACAGATCTCTCTTACTGTGCTAACTAGCAGTGCCAGATGATGTATGAAACCCAAACCTTAAACTTAAAGCAAACCTTTGTGCCCTATACGCAGCAATTATCGAAGAATGCTATCAGAAAATTCCAATACAGATACCACAATTCCAACTAATTGACTTCAAGGACAAATTTCAGGGTGGCAGCAGACAGAGAAAAGCATGGGACCTTTTGTAAGGCAAGAACTCACTAGACAGAATTTCTGAAAGCACAATGCTCAGCTTACCAAGCTATCCACTACAAGTAAGTGGACACAGGCTGACTTCTGGTATTAAAATGAAAAGCAATCATGTCAGTTCTTTAGCCAATAGATATTCACTATGCATAATTACAGAAATGACAGATGAACATGCTGAACTCTCTGCTTTTAATTAAACTGTAGTTTTGATACAGTCAAACCCCATTTATTAGTATCCAAAAACCTTTTCCTTGGACAACACTCCAATGTTTTGTTTGATTACAAGGTCATAAACACCTGAAAATTCACAGTTATAATGGAAACACTGACAATCTGAAGTAGGAAGACGTAGAAACAAAAATGGTATTGTGTTGAAAATACATTTAAGTAAGAAGCAAACATATAAAGTTTTCCACAAGAACATATATAGAGTATCACACACTAACACAGATGCACACATTCTTCTTTTCTACTGTCCAAAGCAATTACACCGCCCACATTCAATATTCTTTAACCACAGCCTGCAAAGTACAGTACTGGCATAGGTTATTCAGTATCATCTGTAAAGTAACCTACGCCAGTTTTTAATGCACAACGGAAATCTGGTTTGCTCCCAGCTGCTGGTATAATAATTACTGTCCTATGGTTGCTAAGAGATACTCTGAATTTTTTTTCCAAGACTACTAAAACATTTCTGTGCGCACAAGCAAAAGGATGCTGGGTAAAGCAATAAAATGACTCCAGCTGTAGCTCTCCAGCAGAATTCAAAGCCAGATGACAGCTGTAGAGAAAATGAAAACCAGACTGAGCTTCTCTTGTTCTTCAAATTTTCTCTCCTTACTTCTCCCACTTTGCCAGAGCTAAGTCTGGGAGAGAATTCAACATTGTTCTGCAAACATTGTTAAAAATGTCCTCCTCTAAGTAAGTTTAATGATTACACAGAAGGATGGATGAGAGACCACATTTCCGCTGCATCCCAGTTCCTGCATTTACTTCCCATGAGGCCTGAAAATCTGCTTTTGGTGCTAACAACACAAGAAATGTTTAAATGCTTTTTCCTTAATTTTTCAGTTCTGAATAAATGATACAGGTTTAAAAAACATCTGAATGACTTCTTTCTGCTTTGGCTATTTCTGAGACTAATGGAGCAATATTTTCTGACATAGGTTGAAATATTACCTAGATTATTCTGAATATTTTGTACAGTTTAAACTAAAAAAGAAGACATTTGATATGCCTCTTTCTGCAAAGGCTTTTCCACCTGAATAGATAGAGAACACTTCATGTAAGGAGACTGCTAGGAATACAGTGAGGAAAAAAAATATAATTCCTTCTGTTTTTTATATACAACTCCAACAAAAAAAAGCTTAATAAACCAAAATTATTTAGCACAATATATGAATATTTATTTGAAATCAATAATATGAATCAGTATTACTTTTAGTTTTAAGAACTGGACCTAAGCAATTTATTAACTGCACAAAATATTTCTAATCTTTAGTGTTTTACCATGTAGTATTGTCTTATCCATAAAAAATTAGAATGTGTCATGGGTAAATTATTTCTTATTTCTTTACAAGTTGTAATGTTATTTTTGTAAAATAAAACTTCTGCAAACATTTTGTTAGAGACCAAATAAATTGAGTGGTCATTGAAGGCCCCTATGAAGAGGTCACTAAATAGTGTATCTACAGAGCAGCACATGAACAATTAATGTCCCTGCCTGCACCAAAACCACTTAAGAGGCATGTAAGCTGCAGGCCTTTCCACCTTCCTGTTAATAAAAATCCAATGTGCTTACTTCTGAAGGAACAAGCCAAACTTTTTATTTTCTGCTTAAAATTTATCAGTCTACAGTTTTCTTCTGCCAGTAGTAAGAAACTCAAAAGCATAAGTGATCCAATTCTTATTACTTCAAAACTGTTAAAATGTGCTGGTACCCTATAAATAACACCAATATGGGTGAATCAACAAAAACTGAAAGGAAGTAAAGCTCAACTACTCTATTTTTCAGTTCACAAAAGCTAGACTTATGCATTAGAGGATCCAAAACCTCCACAAAAACAATTTTAATTGTATGAGCTCTAGATTTAATTTAGATTTACTTCTAAAAATACTTTTTTGTTATTTTTTCAGTTAAGCTATGTGAGTTTTATAGCAAGTTGTTTATATTTGGTAGAGGAAAAGAACCTGAGCCAGGTCCTTTAACAAACAAGCAAACTGACTTACTCAAGCTGATCATTTACTACATTCAAGATGCAAGGTTTTATATCAGTAACATCTAAACTTCCTAAAAAAACAAATTCCCAATGCATATTTCCACATAAGTACATATACTTTTCCAGCTTCCATTTACCAACATTACAGAAAGTCAGATAGCTCTGCCTTAACTCATTTGTATATTTCTGTTTGAAATGAATCTTGTAAGACTAGGGCTTACTTGATGATATGAACAATTTGCAGCTAATAAGTTAATTAAACAATTAAAAATAATTGTAATAATTTAAGTAACCATGAAAACCCCTAAGTGATCATATTATTTTAATACTAGGATTTTAACATTATTTCTAAACAACAGAGAGGCTAAAGAAACTATAATGAAGCTATGTCTTCTTAAAATGATAAATTTGATCTTCAGCAAAAATAATGCTTTCTCTGGGAGATTTCATTTACAAAATGCAAATTAAAAAAATCAAAAATTTAGTAAACCAAGGTATAAAGGAGCAAGCCAATTGCTAGCCCAGAAGACACAAGACAAGAATTCAGGTTTTGGATTTACATTTAAAATATGCACATACAGCTTTTGGACAATCACTATTTCTGCTAACTACTTCTATAAAATGTGATAATACTTATTACAAGGCAGTATTGAGATTTCCTACTGAGACGATAATTTTTTATCTTCTTTGGATCATTTTATTTGCTCTCTGTAGAACCAAATATAGCCAGCTAGTAAAATAACTTATGAAGCATGTTTTAGCTTTCTTCATCATCTAGTCATCTTTATTAAAAAAAACCAAACAGCAAAAACAAGCCACAGTTAATGAAATTTATATACAAACTAAATACTAATACTAAATACATTTATACTTCAAATATAGGATTCTACTACTAAATATATTATTCCTGCTGTGTAAGATGACTAGAACAGTATAGAAAAAACTACTCTTTAATATTCTATCCACACTCCAAAATGCCATTGCACAGATATACTCCAAAACACGCTCAAAAATACTAACAAAGACTTTGGAAAACAGCTCATAAAATAAACAGGGAAACAAAAAATCATTAAACTACATAGAGGTAATAAGAATTTGGGGACAAGTCAACATGACTTTTCAAATACTCAATATGTTATCTTTAAAGAATGATTGTCTTATGCATCACGTTAAAAAGACCCTGATGTATCCAGTATCACTTATCAGAGTATCAGTCTTGGAAGGGAGGGAATTAATTTGAAAGAGAATGTGAACTATTTGGTATTTCAAAGGTATTCTTGGAGACCAGACCTGATGCCTGTAACTAAAATGGTGTAAAGCTTTTTTACACTCTGCTCATAACCTGAAATTACAGCTTCATTATTGATATATAAACCTGATTTAGATGGAGCATAGCTAAACCAGGGTGGATTCAGTTTTCTCTGCATTTCTTTTTTTCCCTCCCTTCTGGTATTGTTATTGATAAGCAATGTTAATATCACTTATTTCACTTTGGTGTGCAGATATGGTAAGAGATATTGGCTAGCTTTTTTGTTTCTAGAAAACAGGACATCTATCCACACCACAAATCCACAGTTAAGAAATGTCAATTGTGATGAAGTCATTAAGCATGTTTTCCTGTATAGAATGTAAAAGATAGTTCTGCCAGCAGCTTGTACCACACAAGATTTTTTGTACCTGTAGTATATATATTGTTCATGAGTATTTATATATAATATCTGGTTTACAGACATGTTAAAAATATATATACATTTATTTTTTAAAATTGAATATAAAGTAAACTTATATTTATATATATAAATAGGTGGTGTATAGATAAATATAGAATACATGTTGTAAATACACTTTTCTCCACTTTCCCAATAAAAAATTTGTAACTATAATGAATCTCAGATATTTTCCTCAATTTTGGCATCCTTATATAGAAAAGTAATAACTAGGCAGCAAAATCAAGGGGTAATTGGTTTGTTCTAATCTCATTAGGCCTGTAGAAACTGTTCAATTATTAATCCTTGCAACAAAGCATGTTTAAGCAAGTCTTTTAAGAGCTGATTAAGGACTGCATTAACTTTGGCACATATTTCATTCACTCTGTCAAAATCTCGTTTCTTTTTAAAATATCTAATATTTATAGCAATTTTACTTTCAAATGACTTTAAAAAAAGCACTGCAAGTAAAGAACAACAGGTGGTTACACAGCCAACACTTACACAAAAATACATTTCTTCTGCCATAAAATGAAAAGGTATCAGGAGACTTCTGTATTGCCACTGCATTGCAGTATCCTTTCTAAATACTTGACTCTCAGTCTTCTATCATAATATCCTCAAAGTCAGCTGCTAATTTTCTTGATTTTGCATTCTAGAGGTTCTAGGCTGGATCTATTTACACTGACACAGGATTTATTATTACATAAGTAACAAGACTGTTTCCCAGAAGAAATCACTTAGCAACACTATCAGTTTTCTCAATAGTCACTAAGACCACGGAGTCAACTTGTTTCTTTACCATCTTCATATTAATTTAAATTTCTGCATTCTGAAAACTGAATATATGTGGGAATGAAGACATGGCTTTCCCTAAAACCATAAATAAGAAGGAAAAAATAGCAAGCATACATAGACACAAGTAGGATTTACTCAGTTATTTACTCTGTGTGTGTGTAAATATATCTCAAATATTTTTTATACTGGCTTTTTAATTACATAGGTTCTTGGATATTACCAGGCAGTACTATGCATCAGTGTTACAGTATTTATAGTATATGATATGATAATGACCTACAGAAACTGAATAGTGCAAAAAAGGATCAATAAAAACTTGAATCTCAACAAGTGACTACTTTATCTTCAGAGTGCTTTTAAGAATTGTCAGAACTTCTGTCTTTGTTTGGACTAGATTCTTTCAACCATTGTCTCAGCATCTTTTCAACTAGAACCATTTGATGTTAGAAATATTTTATCACTGTAAAGTGAAATCTAAGAAAACAAACAAAAGATGTACAAATAAAAAGATTCTTTATCTCTCCATTTTCTGTTTCCCAGAAGACTATTTCATACTTCAATAAGATCAAAGAGGACATAACTTGAACAGACATTTTGAACTTAAAAATTAAACTCAGGATACTTAATGATCCTATGGATTAAATAATAACTACTTTGTTTAGGACAGACAATATTATAAGTCTTCGAGACAATTCTTCTGAAACTCATTTAATTAAACTGAATTTTGCTATTGCTCTTATTTTGCTTATTCTCACTGATGAGAGCAAAATCTGTTGAGTACATTTGTAAAAGAAAAAATGCACAATTAATTAAAAAATTTACTCACTTGAAAGCAGTCTTCTGCCACTTCAACATCATTTTGGGAGGGTGGATAACCTTCATATCAAGAAAAAAAAAAGTAGACAAGGTTATTTTCTTCATATTTACCACTTACTCCTTCCAGTAATCCACACCATTTCTCAATATCCAGTGATGATGACATAAATATTCTTATTTACTTTTTTAACATATAGATCACTGCATTTCAAGTTGATTTAGTAGGCACCGTTCATTTCTACACTCTGCATTTTTTATACTGAATATTCCTAGCCACACTCCTCTCTCTTGTTTCCCACCTTCCCTATAAAAGCATTTTCAAAGTGTCATCAGCAGTGAGAAGCAAGGGAGTATATTCCTTTTAATATGGCGTTTTGAAAATTAAAGACAGACATTTGGTTGGCATGAATGCACACAGTGTTGTATTTTGCTATAAATCAGCAGAAAATGAAACTGTGAAAATCTAAGAGAAAAAAATGACTCTCATGTTCTCTAATTATTTGTCTTGAAGGGATATGGATCATACCAACACAATTCCAAAGCAGTTATTAGAGCATGTCAAAGAGCACTTTGCTTCAGAAACATGGTCCTTACTTAGCAGGATTAGTAGGATAACACACATAAAATCCCTAAAATTACTTTTCACAAGCCTGAAAGAGATGTTCTTTCAATTCAATAGACACCTATTTTCTTCCCTCCCTGTATCAATCCAGCAATACATTTATTTTATTTTCAGCTCAGAATCTAGGCTTGATGATATCCTTCAGTTTGCTCACTGGTTTCCATTAATTCAGTGAAATTCTGGAACCAGCTGGCCATATTGCTGTCTGAGTAAATTTTTCTTCTCTTCCTAAAAAAACCTGTCCTCAGAACTATGGTGAATGCAGAACCACTACTAACTCAGCTGTTAGTAAAAAATAAAACTATTAACTGAGAGTACGTGCAGATAAAGAGAAAACTCAACAGGTCACAAATCATTCAACTTCCCAGCTTATCCTACAAGAACACAGGACTTGCAAAAAGCTTCTAAGATCCAAGTGAGAGAATATAACACTCCAGCTTCCTCCATTTCTTCATGTCTAAAAGAAAGAGGCAATGCTTTATTATGTAGGGATGTTTCAGGCAATTACCTTATTAGTGTTTGTGAAACAATTTAAGACACTTGAAAGAATGGCACTTTAGAAATGCCAGAAGTACTATTTCAAAAACTATTAAAATCCCAATATACTAGAGTTTAATCCACATCCTTAAATACTGTCAATGTAAATGTCACACAAAGTGCTTTGACATATTTTTTAGTAAACACTCAATATTCTTCCATCCCACCAAGTCCTTCACGTGAAATATGTACCTTGAGAAATATCCTCTACTGCTCTCCGAATACCTCTATCAAATGCTCTTGCATCAGCAGGACTTTGAAATGTGAGGCCAAACTTTTTGTCATCAATCTTCCAGTGGTAAAAAGTAGGAGTAACTTTGTTGTAAACAAGGTCTTTCTTTAATGTGCATTCCAAGACCACCTTTCAGAAAGAAAACAGAAGGAAAATATATCAATGACATTAAAATGAAAGATATCAATGAAAATATATCAAATTTGAGAACAAAAGGTAGTATTTGTGAACTACCTAAAACACAATTGATAGAGGTCTCTTTTCAAATTTCTTACTGCTACAAGGGTATAATTTTAACTTCATTTGCATTACAGCCAAATTATTCACAATCAGTTGGTATGGTTGGTATTCACTAAGTGGTATGGGTTGAAGACCCATATTTGTTTACTGAGTCAATCTTCCCATTCAAAAATCTCATAGCTAGAAAAGTATCTCATAACTGCAACAACCAGTACAGACTTGATAGATGTTCAGTAAATGAAATAGGTCACATCCCCTGCAAAAAGCACTGTGTGCTAATAAAAAGTTTTACTATATCACTAGGATCTACAAAATCTTTTAGGACTAGACTAACTTCACGCAGCTTTCAGGCAGTTTTTTAGATTTCTCCCAGAAAGGCTACTAGACAAGTGAAAGTAATACAAGAGAATTGCTTTTTAAAAAATGGAATTAATAAAACCTAAAATCTTTATGACTATACTAGACAAAAATCAATTTGTGGCTCATGTTGAACTATAAAAAACCAGTAACTGTGAATAATTAACAGAATTATTTGGCTATAAAATCATTACAGGTATACATGCACATTGAGTTATAAAGCAAAGCCACAGTCTTCACATAGAATTATAAAATGGTTTGGATTGAAAAAAAACTCAAAGGCCATCTAGTTCCAACCCTCCTGCCATGGGCAGGGAGACCTTCCACCAGACCAGGCTGCTCACAGTTCCATCCAAAATGGCCTTGAACACTTCCAGGAATAGAGAATTCACCACTTTTCGGAGCCACCTGTTCCAGTGCCTTACCACCCTCACAAAGAATTCTTTCCTAGTATCTAATCTAAATCCACCTTCTTTAAATTTGAAGCCATCCTGCCTCTTCCTGTCACTATATGTTCTGTCAAATAATCCCTCTCCAGTTTTTTTTGCTCCCTTCAGGTATTGGAAAGCCTTATCGTCTTCCCCTTCAAAGAGTCTGATTTTAAAACTATATTTGTATATTTACTTTACTGACAAAAATTATTTTAAAACACATTGTTACATTGAGTGTTTATTGATTAAAAAAAAAATCCAATGTGAACAAGAAAGTATGGAAGGAGATGCACTGATCTGTTCCCATAGCAGTATAATAAAGCTCCCAGCAAGACAATGTGTCTCTCTGTATTTGATGATGAAGGCCTACACAGACTGAGAGATGAATGAGGAATTTCAATATTCTATAATTTCATTGATATTCTATAATTTCATTGATGCACTTTCAGAATTTTAATTGATTGTTTTGTTACATATGTGTAGGATACGGTAAAACTAGCTAAAGTATAAACAATTATATTGAGAAAACTCCTCAATCTTAAAAAAAATAAATATATACATATATATATACACACACACCAGTGCTTGGGTTATTCTTACATATTTTTTGTGTTCCTTTTCTCGTTTCATTGTCTAATTATTACATAGGCAAATAGGTTTTTATCTTTTGCTCTTCATTATTTATTCCCCCTACAACCCACCAGTAATCATCTCCTCTCAACTGTTATTGCCTTTTACCTCTGCCTCTAGAAGGATAATATTCTTTCTGCACATATAAAATCCTTCAGCATTAAATATTTTTTTTTATTCTCCACTCGGATCTCTCTAAATGGTCAACAACATGTAGGTAAAACTGCCTACAAGAAATGTAAAAAGGAATCTGCTTCCTGTAGTCTGCAGAAAAAAATTGTTGCTGGAATTAAAAAAGGATTATTCTGCAGTTCTAAGGTGCATCAAATAATTGTTCTTTGTTCCTCCGGATGATTTTAAACTTGCTTCCTCTTTGAAAAAGCAGTTAAAAATGAAGGCTTCTCACAACACTGACTTTTCTAGGTGTGAGAGCTCTTTAGGGGGATCTCTAATACACTAACACCAACTATTTTAACAGTTTCTTTTGTGTGCAGTGTCATCCAAAACATCAACAAAAAGTACTGCAAGTCTGATTTTATAGCATCACAATGAATTTCTGGTTCCAAAGGGATTAATCTATATTACTTCATACTGAAAATTCAAACCCAGTCACAATTTTACCACTAGAGATAAAAACTGGATTAAAACTTCACTGAGTAGAAGCTATGGTTCACAAAGACACACAAATCAAGCTACAAATCCCCAAACCAACTCCCTCCAGCCCAAAAAGCAACACTCACCCACCACTTCCAACCCTCACATTTTATATAACAAGATATGATTAACAAAACAAGTAAACATCCCATCCAACACTATAAATGTTTTCAACTTCATTCAAGGAAACAACACATTTGAGGGGGTGACACTGATTTTTCCCATCTAATCCGGTATGAAAACAGACTGCTTAACACAGAAGATATAAGTGAAAGGACATTGAAAAGGGAAAAATATGCTGCATTAAAATTGTATGTGTTATCAGATATAAGAATCTATACAAGCAAGACTTGATGCCTGCCCTACCTGAGAGAAAACTGAAAACCTATAGGTTTCAATTAGCAGTGGGACAAATTTATGAACATCCAGGCCTTCAATAGTATTTGTTACATCCAGAAATACGAAAAACCCAAATCAAATAAAAATACAAACCACTCCTGGAAGCATTTTTCTCTCTCTGAAACAGTCCTGTGCTTTGCAGGAATAGTGAATTTTTAAATTGTAAAACTTAATTTTGCCAAAGGCTTCCTGATGCTCAAGCATGGAACTATCATAGGGGCTGGGGAAGAAGTATCCTCATACACGTATTCTCCAAGGCCTGGAAATGGAAACCAAGCTTTTTCAAGGCAGATGTATTTCAAAACTCCAATAATTTTTTAGTGTACTTTGCTATGGTTCAGAACTCTCCACATCATAGGTGAAGATCATATACTCCCCCACAAGGTTATCCAAAATATGTACTCCCAAAGCTTTTTAGGAAGACCTTTCCCAAGATCTCTGGGGACACAAACAGCAAAGACCTGAAAAATTGTAAATAAAGTGCCTACAGCTTTAGTAAGTTTCATTTCAAAAAACACCTCATGGATTACTGTTCTGAAGGATTTCTTCATTTGGAGACTTAACATAAGACTTCCATTCCAATATGAAGCATCTACTTTGGCACATAACAGAAAATGTTGCAGAATCATCAGACCTAAGACAGAAGAAAACCAGATCCACATGACCAAAATTTAAATTCTCAGAGCTTAAATAGAGCTGTGTGTCTCCTGTTCAGCGAAAAAGTCCTTTTAATATCTAGATGTCATTAAGTGTAACATTAATGAATTCATTGCTACTCAAAAATACTTGTTTGCTTAATGTTTTTTTTCTCATCTCTAAAAATTAAATTCTTTAAAGACAAAGTCTATCTGGCTTATGTATACAAGATCAATCCCCAGAGTCAGAAATTTTCTACTTCAGCACTTAAAATCCAAACATTTTTAAACAGAAATAAAATGAGTATTTAAGATATGATATCATTATTTAGAGTTTATTTCAGAAAAAAAGAAAAAAAATCCAAACTTTTGCATTTGGTAAAAAACTTTCTTTCTTAGTAACAGACCGAATAATTGAACACTTCGAGATACTGGATACTATTTTTCTGGTTTCTAGCTGTACTTTTAAAGCTTGCAAGAGCACATTTTAGACAGACAGCTTCTCTGTTTCTCATTCCCAATCCAAATCTACAAACATAAGCACATAGTTTTTAAATGCCTTTTCTGCTTTACTATTGGGAACAAGCAGCATGACCTGAGTATATTCATGCTACAGAGTATACAAACCCAGCGCCACAGACACCATATGACATAATTATTCTATGCATACTTCTTTTGGTTCAGTTCAAAAAAGATGATGATGTAAGGGCTGTACTACAGCCCATCAGAATCAACCTGCCCTCAAAATTTAAAGACAATTTAAAAAGTAAATATTTAAGTTGTTAACAGCAGGTTTTTAGAAGAGAATGATATTTATATTCAGCTTAAGCTTTACACAATTTGTTTTTATTCAAAGGAAAGATTTTAAACTTTGTCACTCTTAATTCATGGATCTGAAAGACACTAGTAATATTTTTTTTTCATCCTTTGATGAAAACTTGTATGGCAAAAGTCTGGAGAAGAAAATAAACCAGAGAAATCTATTAGATTTTCATTCAAGAAGGTAAAATTCACAAAAGCCCAAAAACCAGTAACTTTGAGCCTAATATGTTTTAGCACAAGCGCTGTTAAGATAGAAGAGAGCTGCTGTAAACACAGAAAGAGAGAACAGCAGACCTGACCAGGTTACGAAGGAGTGCAATTGTTCCAAGCAGACTGGCTGGAGCCTGGTCTAGGAAGGTGATTATAATAAAGGGGGAAATGTGTAATTATGTGAAAAGTCTTCATGAAATACCCTTACATTCCAACACAAATCTAAACAACCTGAGCAAACTAGCAGGGAGCATTCTCTCTCAAATTAATTCAATGGTGGCACCACTTTGATTTTCTTCTCAGATAACTAGGATGTTTTTGTGAATGTCATGAGATGTTTTAAATAGTTCTGTACTGCACAAAAATTTTGGAAGTTCTACATGTAGTCTGAAGCTGGTTCATAGAAGGGCTGACAGCAACCTGCCTCTCAGGTCGAAAAAGAAACAACAAAAGCCCTCTCCAACAATATTTTGATGTTAATTCCAGAGTATTTAATTTATACAGCTGACTTACAGACTAAGATGTACACTTGAAATTAAATGCCTGCATAGACCATAAAAATACCTGGAAAGATCTGGCACACTGGAATAGAACTGCAGTGTAGCGTCAGAAGCAGCAACTAAAGTTAATTAATTCTTCTTCAGTATAACCATTTAAGAGGCATCTGGAAGATACCTCCATCAAATACCTCACCTATGGATTTCAAGCTGCTTTGGGAGAGAATTCCACCTTTCTACTGACACATTGGTTAAACAGTTATACTGGCATTATGATTCCCATTTATCTTAGCTAAAAGCCATAGATCTGAACTCTACTTTCTAACCTCAGATATTTCAAAACCTATGCTTCCCCAGGTCATTGAAAAGTGCTCCAAGTTCTACACTCTAGGTTTCCAGGATAAAGGAATTTCTGCACATTTTCTAGAAGCTAGGCCATTTCACAAAAGAAGAGACTTATTAGCCAGAGAAAATCAAGATAAAATCTTGATTAGAAAGGTATTTTAGCAATGTGTAATGTGACTTTAGAGAATGCAGGGAAGTTAATTTATAAAGATGACTTTCTCTTTTAATCCATAGTAGTATTTTCAGAAACAGCTGTGTGTACCTTGCAAAAAAGTTAGTGAACTGGAAACTATGGTCCAAGTGACTTGTAGATATTACAGTAGATTATTAATTAAACATTCCTGAAGAGACATGTACTCTAAGTCTGAATAACTGAAATGTTAGAAACTGCTTAGGAAGTTTTCAAAAAAATTGTTATACTCTCTTTTCAAATACAATGGCAGAGTAACCAACTAAACAGCATACTAACTCCAAAGATTATTCAGGCAGTGAGATTTACTAAGGGCATTCTAAAACGAGAGTAGAGGGAAGTTGGTGCACAGAAACAGTAGATTCAGCATAACACTTCTGCAAAATCTGAAGATGATCAAAATATTTGGGCTCTACTCAATAGCAAATACAGCAGTTTCCACTTTTGCTTTACTTCTAAATAAAAGACTAAAATATGTAAGTATTATGGAATAAAATAGTCACATGTCACTTCTGTTTGGACTAAGACCCTAAATGTTTGTCTTCATTAAAGAAAAGGTTAAAATTTATGCTTGAACAGTGAATCCACAGGAATATCCTAAGAATGAATGTAAAACCATTAACCATATTGAAAGCATAATGATCAGAACAGTTTTTGAATCAGTGACACGTCCAAAAGAATTTCTCTTTCAGTACCTGCTATCTTCTGCCCTTCTAAATAAATATCATGATCTAATTTTGTCATCACATATCTTGGTGTAGGATCTTGGTTCTTCTGAGCCAAGTGGGGTCTTGTTGCATACCACACCACTTGGTTGTTAATTCATTACACATTAGCTTATAATTTGCTTTATCTGAAGTCTGTAAAAATACATGAACACACAGTGACCTTTCATTCAGTTATCAAAGAATTACTGGCTCTCCAGTGTTCTTCTCCACACCCTAAATCCATATTTGTTAGTTCCCTGAGCTTTATTCAATATACACAGGAGAGATGTTAAAAGCTGCACTTCCACCTTTTATCCTGTGTTTTCAAGGGGCTGGATTCCAACAGAAACTTCCCAGAACTACAGCAAGATTACAATCTGCCCTGACAGACTAGTTAGGTCACATTTGGGGGACAAGTACAAGGAAGACAGATGGACACAGGATGGTACACATACAAAAAATCGAAAACAAAACAAACTGTTCAAGACAATAAAGGTTTGGAAAACATATTCATGCTAACATGAGTTTGATTTTAGACAGGAAGAGGGGGAGAAACATTTAAAACCTTCTACCAGAAGTGGAAACAAAACAAGTCTTGTCTAGGGGAAACGGGAGAGAGTACACTGCAAACAGATCAGAACACTGATGGCTGGACATATTTATATGCACGCAGGCAAAACATTAAGCCAGTCTCTAGTTTGGAGCATTTTATTATTCTTAAGGCAAGCTGTGAATATTCCAAGTACTAAGAAAAAAATTATCAAGTATCTCTAAACGCAATTAAGCATCTCAGAAAGAGCCTCTAAGGCTAAAAAAAGTTCTAAAGGGAACTGCTGCAAAGTGAGGAAGGAACTGCAGGTGCACGTAGCTATGCGGGAACACAGGGTACTCTGCTAATAGCGCTACGCCCCACCGAAACAACTGAGTCAGCAGAATTTCTATTTATATGCTCTCTTCCTACAATAGTCACAGCCAGGGCACAAAACTCAGCAGTCCTGCCACAGGAGAAACTGGTGTGCTTGAGGAAGGGTCAGCAGGACAGTATAAGAAGTAATTTAATCTTTTAAGCTTACGGAGGAGTTAAAGTTCATTTGCAGAAAAGAATAAACTCTTGAAAAAAGTCGTGCAGATGGAGCCTTTATGTCTTCTCCACTCCTCCTTCTTCCCACAGTAAGACACAGCCCCACTGAGAAATCTGTTTGCCACACAAGTAACCAAACAATCCTTAGTAAGCCCATTTTGTCTCTCTTAGGTCTGCATGTAGAAATGGCTGAGATCCTGCGCCAGTTTTCCTTTTGTAAGGTTGATTTTCATGAAGTGTCTTAAGAGATGCTTATCACTGGTATTTTATGTAATGTAGCTGATGAATGAATACTGTCTACGTGTTCATCAAACCAGGTCAATTCTTGGACCTGTAAGCTTCATGCTGTCTTTCACTATAAAGTTGTTCTCACATAAAATGGCTTCTTTTTGTCATAGCCATATTCCACAACTAACCAAATCACTACTAAGGAATCTCATGTTCTTAATAAAATTCTCATTTCCAACACTCCTCCTAAATGCAGTATAACTGGTATAGAAACAAGATTTAACTCTAATTTTCCACTGGAAAAAAATTAATAGCAAAATTTTTCCCAAAATAGATGGAGAGTTTCTAAAAAATCAATGTACTTGATTCTAAAAAAGCAGGGTATTACATTTAAAACAAATAACTGGCTCTTTTGGTACACAATCATTGACATAGAGTTCAGCAACAGCATTAGACAGACTATAAATTTACTTTGTAGTCTATAGGCAATAATAAGCAAGCATCTATACTTAATGTCCCACATAGTTTTAATATGATCATTAAATAGATGCAAATTGTTACCGTTTTATCCCTGAGTCGTTCTCCATGGATAAGAAAATCAGCACAGCTATTCTCTTCCTGGGGAATGACTTTGAAGACTGTGACACAGCTCAGTCCACCCCCTCCAAGTGGTAACCATCCACCACTTGAGTCATCCCGGGTCATCACCACAGCTCGCACTCGTGCATAACTATTACTGAAAGAGAAGCAAAAGAAGAAATTAGTTTTCCATAAACAAAAATAACTCAAGTCTAGTAAAAAACAAAACAAAACCAACAAACCCACAACCAAGATCACAATAATTAACACTGGCTTTGCACAAACATCACCTAGAAGAAAACAATTTAAGGCCACTCTCTAAAAAATGTTCCTCTGTATTTTTATGCCTTCATTAGGACTTCTCAGAGCTCGTGATCTTTTGTAAAGAGGCTTAACCAGAGAATATGGTTGCCAAATCAAAACTCATATTCTTCTAAAAACTTTACACTCAATGATCTAGCTAGAGGGCCAGAAAGAGAATAAGAATCAACTCCTGATTTATTTTAGACTAATCATGAAGCCAGTCAGCCACCATGAAATTGCACAGAAAAGAGAACAAGAAAACAGAAAGAGGTCAGGCCTTCTGTCACTGAAATCTAAACAAGAACAGGCTTCTAGCCAGAAACTCTGCTTCCCTTTATCTATCCCTCTTCCTCATGCATATAACTCATCCTTTGCAAGGGTAGGTCAGGACACACACTGTAGGTCTTGAAAACAGAATCAGTTTCAACTACTTAAAATCCATATTTGCAGTGTCTACTTGCTGCTTCTCTCCTGTATTTGCATTGTGCGTAAAATTACTTGCATTTTACAATCTAACATCTTTTTCCATCATTTAGTATTTTTACAAAATAAACAAATTATTATCATGCCATTACTTAAAAGCCAAATTTCAGAGTACTGGAAAAAGATTTTGGTAACCTCCCTCTCTCTTCTGCTCCCAGTTTTTTCTTTTAAATTAAATGAAAACTTTTAGTTTTGGTTATGAATTTGCCACTACATCACTTGGAAAACCCCATGGTTTGCCAAGGATGTTATAAGATGCTACATTTGAAGTACAGTTTACTGTTGATGACTGAACATTTCAACACCTTAAAATAAGGTGTTATCTTTTTGTTACATATTCCTGATTGAGGGTTTAAGTACTTATGCCGCTTAGCACCAGTGATGTCAAATTCATGGGCTGAAGAAGAAATATTAGAAGAGATCAAACTTGTTCCTTCTGTATTTGAGATAAAGCTATTCACCAAGCTGTTGCACTTTTAAAAGATCACTGCTTTATTTCCAACACCCCCCCCGAATCCCCAAAATAACAAAGGTAGGCTTTTTTGCGTAATTAATATATTACATTCTCACACACATGTATGATTCACAAATGATTCACTTGTGTGTGTGTGTGTATATATATATATATATATATATATCTAAGAGCAAGCATCTAAAGCTTAAATACATAACGGTTTGCAAAATGGAAAATTGTACAAGACTATAATTTTTAGCTTATGGGCAGCTGAATTTTGTTTGCTGCCTCTGAGCAAAGCACCCTCCTCCCTCTAAATCTCATAGTTAAAATGACAGTTCAGTCAATGCTGCTCACCATTTCTTTACTAACATCTTTTAGTTAAGTACTCAAACACAGCAGACAAACATAACGAAGATAAATCCAATCCTTCATTGTACGCATCTCACACAATTCTAATACCTGCAAATAAAACTGGCTACATCTCAATAATTAATAATATTACTGAAAG
This sequence comes from Oenanthe melanoleuca, assembly GCF_029582105.1. Lineage (NCBI taxonomy): Eukaryota > Metazoa > Chordata > Aves > Passeriformes > Muscicapidae > Oenanthe > Oenanthe melanoleuca. Next base: position 31,200,875 of record NC_079339.1, read on the forward strand.
TTGAACCATTTTTCACTGGTCTCTATCACTGTGTTTCACTTGGAGCTGAGGTCAGACTGTAGTTGTACACTTTCTACACAGGTAGTCTTTCATTTCATTTCATTTCTCTCAGAAGAGTCTCTTCTGACAGAAACTGAGGACACCAGGACTCTCCTCTAAACTAATTAGAAATAGGATGCAATGACTGGTTAAGACTAAAAACTGTCAACTAGTCTCAATTTAAGTGAACCACAAATTTAGCTTTTAAGCTATTCGCTCTATAAATTTGGTTGTATATCTGAATATTAGAGCTTTTATTTGTATATCAATCGACTACAGCAAGAGTTCAGTTAAAGAGAACTTCCCTTAGGCTACATGAGAAAACCTACAACAATATTAATTTTTTCTTAAAATGGAAGTTCACATTCCATGTCCATTTTCTTTCCAAGAACTGCCAAGCACAAGCAAAGACAGAGGCTTAAGCTACACCCATTCAATAGAGTTCTCTGTCAGTGTCGGGGGTTTTTTCCCCCCATCTTATACTGTGATGCCTGGTCTGGTCTAGTTAATAATCTAGTGATTTGCTTTTCATATATTCCAAATGAATGTTTTAAACATCTATACTTTCAAATATTTTAGAAACTACTATCAAATCCACTGCATTAGTGCAAAATAAAATTCCCCAAAAGGTAATATTTAATGAACAACCCCTTAAATTGAAACAAGACAGTTTTTCCATATAACCACCTGGTACACTAACCAGACAAATTCTGTACTTATAACAGTGCCTAAGTCTACAAAGAGATTTTTAACTTTATTTTTTTGTTGGTGGCTGTTGTTTAATATGATTTTTTTATATTTGAATGGAACTCACAACTGGTAACAATAGCTATTCTTAGCAACAACACAAGCTGGTTTGCATTTAACCAGAATGCAGTGGTAGGACCTATGAATGATTCTTATTTCCAAAATCCTCTGCAAACAAAACAGGATGTCCCTGTCACACTAGTGGTGCTATGAGAGTGCTCGGAAGTCCTGTATCTGTAAGCATTATAGCCCCATCTACTCTTTGGAACTTTAGAACAAATAACTGCTGATATACCTTACCAATGGGAAAAAGGGCAGACAAGGCTCTAGTGTTTTCCTAACACAGCCTAAGGTTTTTACCTACTCTTGCATGTTTAGCAGCTCTATCAGGAATACCTGAACAAAAGTAAAATCAAAGAGTTGAGCATTGCTCTTACAAAGCCTTTTACCAGAGCTACCACAAGTGTGTGAAATGGAGCATGAAGAGCAGCATTGCAACAGCAGGTCTAAAGCTACTGTACTGAAGCCAACCTTTCCTGAGACTCCCTGGTTTTGGTTGTGGCCACTGGAAATTCTTGAGGCAGCGCAAGGTTTAAAGAAAATGGTATTTTGGCCAAAGGAGCATACTACTTTCTTAAAGTCAGTACTGAGGATCAGTAAGACTGGGGACAATGACACTGGAATCCAAGATCAGTTTTTAACAACTAAGGAAACAGATCTCTCTAACATCTGAGTGCCTCAGATAGGACATAAGAGTATGGTATTCTTATGTGATTAAAGGAAATGATAAATTGGAATAAAGGAGAAAAAAAAAAAAAAAAAAGGTTATCTACACTTTTTTTCCCTCTAGCAGTGAAGACTTACTGAGGAGTACAGCATGTGTCTGAGTGCTATACCTAGTAAACCTGAAACAAAACTATTTTAAGATACATAATAAATATGTTGTGTGAATTTTCATTCTAAAAATATAATCAAATGAAGATTACTCTTATACCAAAATCAAAATCTGAAGTGAGGTGAATTAAGCAGCTGTAAGAAAGTGTTAGGGGCAAAATCAAAGGGTGGCAAACCGTAAGTGGACAGGAAAGATATGACCTACAGTCCTTGCAGCAGGCATTTTAAGAGCACCAAGCATTAAAATCTCACAAGAGGTTTTAAAGGCTGTCCCTCCCTCCAAAAGCTGTGTTTATGTCATTGCAATGCTCTTGGGTCCAAACTGACTTATGAGCTGGATGAACTGTTGTTGTGCAAGCTCCGGAAGCACATCACTGGCCAAGACCAGCTGGCACCTTCAGCTCAACAACTAAGGAACAAGCCTGCTTTTGGTGGCTGGGGAAGGAACAGAACTGTAATTTCGTCACCATGATTTTTTTTTTTTTTTTTTTTGGTGAAAAATAAATTACTTTGATCCTTTGGGTATTTCTTACATTTAATATAAAGACAATAAAGATAACAAATGTTATTACATTTGTCCTTTATTCCATTAGCCAAGCAAAAGAAAATGAATATTTAGAATTTTCTGCCAAAATAATTTTCCCAGAAAAAAAGAGGAAGAGATGTTTGGGATAGTGGGGAAGCAGCCATCTTGTTGCTTTACATATATTTTAACCTAGTTTCAAGAGTATGAAAATGTTCCCTCTCCTAACTCATATTAAAATTGCTATTCTTTTACTTGTACTGTGTTTTGCACATTTCTATTTTAATATAGGACTGAAAACCAAAAGTGATTTCAGAAATTTTCCTTAAAGCAATTGTACTGTAATTGCAAATTGTTTTTTTAGTACTATACACCTACTACCATTACCATCAAGAAACCTGAATCTGCAAGTGCAATTATAAACTGAACCATAAGAGAAACTGACTCTTCCAGCTTTGGTAAAAATATTTAGAATTATAATTTTTTCAAAGCTGGAAAGCAGATTTGAAGAAAAGGACCTGCAGTTTCATATGGACCAAGCTGAACACATGCCACACATGCCCTTGGGACAAAAGATGCCATCAATGTTGCCAGCAGGTCACAGAAGCTGGTCCTCTGCCTCTACTCAGCCCTACTGAGGCCACATCTGGAGAGCTTTGTGCAGTGATGGGCTTTCCAGTACACTAGAGACATGGAGCTCCTGGAGCGGGTCCAGCAGAGTACAACGAAAATGATGAAAAGACTGAAGCATCCATCATATGAGGCAAGGCTGAGAGAGCTGGGACTTGCTTAGCCAGAAGAAGAAAAGACTCAGGGTATTTTCTTAGTGCATACAAATAGGTCAAGGGAGGGTGCAAAGAGGATAGACAGAGGATCTTTCCAGTGGTGCCCAGCGAGAGCACTAGAGACAATGGACACAAACTGAAACACAGGAAGTTCCATTTGAACATCAACAACCACATTTTCACTGTGAGGGTACCTGAGTACTGACACAGGTTATCCAGAGAAGCTGTGGAGTCTCTACCCTTGGAGAGTTCCAAAAGCCATCTGGACATCCTGGGTAAGCTGATTTAGATGACTCTTCCTTGAGCAGCACAGAAGACGACATCCAGAGATGCCTTCCAATCTCACTCATTTTTTCTTTTCTTTAATTTTGTATTTCAAAGCACAGCAATTTCAATAAAATACAACTTTAGAAATATAACCCATAAACATATGGGTTAAATTATAAGAATTCATGATACTTCGAAGCAAGAGTTGTCACTGTGCAAACTGCTATTTAAACACTTCTGACAAGGCTAAGGAGAAAAAAAGGCATTCTGAAAAATCGTGACACACTCTGCTATGAAATTATACTATCTTTGCTGGCACCCAAGTTAACAACTACAGGCTGGTCTCCAAATGTGAAATGGTCATGGATCAAGGCTCTTTACCTTTGACTTGTTTATACACATACTTTAGTCCCTCCAGCTTCTGGTGCAATATACTTTTGTGTTTGTAGCCTTACCAGAAGAGCGTACATGAACCACACTTGGCTTTTTATGTTTTTTTTCATCCCAATAGCTAGCAGAAGACTTTATGATTCCCAGTTAGAGAAGTGATCATGAGTACATACATGTCCATAAGTACACACCAAAAGGTACTCTCAGACAACTAAGCTAAAGTCTGTTTCATGTGCAGATAGCAATTTTTTAGTATTGACTCAATATAGAAAGGAAAATAATGTCACCAGTACAACGTGGTTTTCTCAGTACACTGCTGGTGTTCTAAACCCTTGTTACTAAAGGTTTAGAGAATGAGTGCCACTGGCACAAAATATTAATGACTTACCTAAAACAGAAGGAGATGCAAATGCAGCACAAGTGCTAAAGAAGACATAATTTACATCAAGTAAATGTATGACAGCATATCTTATTATTTTTTAATGAGGAGGATATTGCCAGAATAACAGTTACTAAATGAGGCTCTGCTTAACATCGCTGTTACCCCTTCCTCTCAAAATTGTATCAACGAATCAGAATATACACCAAACTCTTCTGCTGGCAGAATGCAAGACTTGTCAAATTTTCTCCTTTAAAAAGAGGCAAGAGGTATTCCTCACAATAAACAGCAAATGTGCATGGCTACTACGGATAGGAAGTGTATTTCTGTGAGGAGTTTTGCATGGAAAGAGATGCATTTCCAGGAGGAACTACACACAAATGCTGTTCCATTTAGGATATTGGTAACCACACTGGTTTATTGAAGAGCTTTGGATTTTGTCAAAAAACCTGAATGGAACATTTCTGCTCAAATAACAACCCCCAAATACCAACAAAACAAAACAACAAGAAGAAAATCTATTTACAGAAACCTGAGCTACCAAACAAAATGGCTTGAACCCAAAATGGCAAAAGGAAAAAGCTACATGGGAAACAGCATTATATAAATAGGAACGGATATCTGGTATCCTGAAAGAGCCAAAAATACATGATTACAATTATGATTTAGTAGAAGAGGCTCATAAAAAAAGTTGTTTAACAGCACACGTAGAATTCAAAAGGGAAAATGAGACACAAATGAACAAGTGTCAAAATACTATGCTGCTCTCATGAGGTGTTCTCTTGGATACAACATAAGAATAATTAAAAAAAATATAAAAGTAGGAACAGGGTTCTAATGCTCCTATCTGCATACGGATAATTTAAGATTTATGTTCATATAAAGTAATCAATGCTGCAAGGAAGAATGGCTGCTGCTGTAAGCACTCTTGCAAAACACAGAACATACAAAGAATGGAGAAGCTGTTAAGATTTGAAACCCACCAAAATTACGTACAAAGTATATATTTGACATTTGTATGAAAAACATTTTAGCCCTGCTCCCCAGCATCTTCTCTTGTTTGATAATTATAGCTAGTTTCTATTACTTCTGTATGTCATCCATGAGGGCTGGTTAAATAAAGTAATATTTTGTCACAGGATGTGATTACAACACATACTTGGATTTTACTCCTTTTAAAGAAACTGCCTTCTGAAGGCCTAGGTTTTCATAATAGAAATAGCTCTGTAACACCATCTGGTCAAGGCATATTACTTAGAAAATGGCATCAAATATAAAATACACAATCAAATAAAAAACCCAACAAACTTATTTTCCTTCTACCCTTCCCCACAAAAATTAAAAAGAATCAAGTAGCATTCAAAGATGGCTCTACAGGTTTTGGACACATGTAGTAGAACGAAATAAAGAGCATATAGTATGTAATTCCCCTTTGTAGCAGTTTATGAGAGAAGCTGGACATGGAAGATGCTTTTTGACCACTTCCACAGCTTTACAACAGAGGACTGCTGATACCAAGGACTTCTGGATTAAATTCCATCCAGTTTTAGACAGATGGGTAACATAATTCAAGTGGCCATCCTGGTACTCATGCACCCTCCAAATTTAATGGGCTTCTCCAGAAACCCTAAATTTGCCTCATTTTTAAAAGTTGACAGCCATAACTCCAGATACATCCACTCTGTGTTCTAGTCCGGCTTCCCTTCTCTGCATATATTCTCATAGTTTTTGCTTCTTCTTTACCTCAGAATTTCTGAAGATCTACAGGAATCTCTTCCATTTATAGCACAGAATTGTCTGCACCCTCTTTTAATTCTGTGAAATCAGTACTTGTTTCTTACCAAGCTATTGGGTACTGATGCCATGTATTAATTCTGATTTGTTTACCATGTAAACACTTACAGTAAGATGGAAGAGCCCACAAGTGAAGCAAGATAAAGAGGTTTAGTTTGGGGATTTTAGTGAAAAAAGTTACCATTTCTTTCCAACCTTGCAAAAACAAAGAAACATCTAAAGAAACGATGGAACACAAGCTTTTCATTTTCTTGAGCTCTTCAGCAAATTCAGGACAAGCACAAGTCTACAGCCTAAGGCATATTCCATTGAAACTAAGACAACTTGGCACTTCCAGTAAATTTCATCAGACAACACTATCCAGTCTAGATTCCCTTTTTTTTTTTTTTTTTTTTTAAATGAAGTTTACAGATTCAGTTGTGCATTTCATTTTCCTGGGAATAACAATGATTATTACAGTTAAGGCCGACAATTTATGGAAACATTTTAGGTACTATTTGTATCTGAACAGGTCAGAATTCTCTTTTCTCTCATAGCCATTTTCCTCCAGTCTTATATGCTCACAAAGTCCAAGTATGAAGCATGCAAGTGTAATAAGATCACTTTCATTGTCAAAGCTGGTCATCTAGCCACTGGGGTTATACATGGCAGGACTGGAAATCCTGTTAACAGATGTGAATACATTAATCAACAAGCCATTTTGTAATAAAGTTCTTGATCACTAAAATAAGATAAAGGCAATTAACACATTCCTTATAAACAATTTTAGCTACCCCAAGGTACAATAGACTGTACTAAATGTGTTATTTTCACCTTTTATTCCACTGCTTGTATTTAGGAATAGTACTCCACAAATGCTCAGATAGCTATTATTTTCCTCCACCTAAGAATATATATATATAGCAAAAAAAAAAAAAAAAAGGACAAAGTTGCTATACTTTCACAAACAGGTAAGAAAATATCATCACAGATTTTTTTGCATTTATTCTGTCAGTTGTCCTGGACTACAGACCCTTTGGGTCAGGGAACATCTGTAATGAGCATAATTCAATGAAGCAACAGAGCTTAGGGTGTGAGCTGCTACATACTTTTTAACTTTTGGCAATGCATTATGGAAGAAAAAAGCAGCAGACCCACTCAGCTTACTCACCTAGAATAATATTGTAATTAGGTAGGAAAGCACAAAATCTAAATTTTAGTCTTATCACATTAAAAAACATTTCTAAAAGGTACAGGTCATTTCTGGCATGTATTTTCCCACTCAGCCTGCCCAGAATAGGAACAGAACCTGGAACCAAAAAAAGCATATGCACACTTACAAAAATACTCTAACAGCCTTGCTGAGCTGTGAGATTGCTATTGAATGTTGTTTACAAATAACATTAATGTGTTTCAACCCATGTGAATTGAAATTGTAGCATCATTCATTGATATTGTTAAATCTAAAGCTTGTCTCAACATTTACATTGATGTGGCTTTTCAAGGACTTTAACCACACAATATGAAAGTGATCCTGCAAAATAAATTATATTCTAAGAAAATCCCTAACGCAAAATTCTCCTTTTAACGTAATAACATCCAAAAGGATATTTCAAACACACACAAATGGGCAAATCGTAAATGTCTGCAATAACAAAACAGAAAGACTACAAACCAAACTGGAAAGTCAAAGTAAAAAAGAAAGTCTGAATGAGCCTTAAGAAAGAAGCTTGTGAACTTACAGAACTTTTTTAAAGGTGTACATTCACTGACTAAACAACAAGAAGTTACCATTCCCTTGCTACACAGCACCACATTTCATGGCATGGACCAGTCTTTTCTGTCATTTTAACAAACCTTGAGTACTTCACAGAGAGGAAATTAACTGAAATAAACAGGTGAAATAATAATGCAAATACTTCTATTACAATAATTCATCAAACAAAGAAAAACAAAATATTAATAAGATTATACAAAATCTTTCAATGGTATGCCCCTTGTATTTGCCATACATCAGCATGAATAATGTAACTTACATAGCCATTATATAATTGTATGATTGTATTTGATGAGCTCAGTAATTAGCAGCCTAAACAGGAGTCTAAGTAGAGAAACAGGTAGCCCACAAGCCTTAATGTCAGAACACAGGAATTCTAACAGCATCATCCCCAAAAAAGTGTAACTAAGCCTTGGTTTACTATATTCCCCATTCCAACTACTGCTAAAGTATTATTCTTCACAAGTTTCTACAAAGAGCTGCATGGAATGAATACATAGGTCGTGCACGATCATAACAGAAACAAGCAATAATAAAACAAGTGCAAAGCCTCTGAGTTCAAAATGAAGATTATTTAAGTTCCATTGTTTGCTGCTTTTCCAGAAGAAAAGTTTAGAAATTGAAAGCAACTGCACAGTAAAAGGAAAGAGAGTACACACACATTACCCCCCACCAAATATGTAATAAACAAAAAAAAAAAAAAAAAAAAAATTCACACTTTATGAATGATAGTTATGAGAACTCCTACAATAATCACTGAATCTCTGTCTTTTCAGCAGCTTAAAAAGGATAATGCATAATTGAAGAAATATAACCAGAAAATTATACATCTCTGCTTAGAGAGATTGAAGACATTATATATTCAGTAAACATAAGAAGAAATTAAACTGGTAGAAGAGACAAACAGGTGTAGATGGAGAAGATCAAACTCAAGGATTTCAATTTGGCTCTTTTGATAGTACCCATGTGTTTTGTAACAGACCTTTGGTCTTACTGCAGCAACAGAAGGACCTTCTGTATTTATACACCAAGGACAGTATCTACTATCAAAACAGTGAGGATTTACAAATCATTTTCCCTTATTATAAATAACAATGAATTTTGAGTACTTTTATCTGCAAAAATACTGCCCAAGTAATTCAAATAAGCCAGCAGAAGTCATTAACTGTTTTATTAGCTGAAGAAAAGCAATCAGCATTTTATTATGCATGCTGAAAAGCAAAGTCAAAAGACCAACAGCATATTACAAGTAACTGCTTTAGTGGTGCTAACAATCTCTAAATTTTGAGCTGAAATGTTCACTGTTTAGGAATTTAAGCCTCAAGTATCAGCTGCATCACACAGGTTCATTTGACAAAGTTCTGTACATTTTACTCAAAACCCAGCATTAGGAATGCATTTATCATATATGAGCTTTACATACAGAATGTAAAATAGTGTTTGTGAGGGCTCTGCTTCTTAATTTGGTTGCTCAAATACCAAGAAGTTAAATGGAGTTGAAAGAGAGGAAAGAATCTTCTTTAGTCATGCAGCAATTCCTAGACAGATGCACTTGCCTGTAAGTTCAATAACACTGGGAGGAACGGATAAAAGAATTTTTAAGTCAGTAAGTTCTTAAACATTATAATAATGATAGAGAGAAGCAATTATTCGAGGAAAAAAAGAATTTTAGAACTGCCACTGCAATTTTAGACACCATTAGGCAGCTAAATCCTTGTAGCTCATCCTTGTTTTCTTCATCCCTGTGTTGACTGGGAAGTGTTGTGTGCCCAGTACTCAATACAATCATCTGTATGAGGTATTTTCACAGAAGATTGATTAAAAACCTAATATTGCCTACATAAAAAGATGATAAAGAACACCAAACAAAAAACAGCTGACACAGTTTTTTCTTTAGAAAGCACAAAAAAAAAAAAAAAAAAAAAAAGCCCAAGTGTTATTTAAGGGGAAGAAGAGGGAGCTAAAAATGTTAGAACTCAAGAAACCAAAGTAAAGTAATAGACATTTCAAAAGTCAGTGACATGAAAAGATTGAGGGGGGGAAAAAAAGTTTGTATAAATTGTCTCCTGCCAAATAAATAACAGTAGTGGAGAAAACAAAAAAGGAGAAAACAAAAAAGGAGAAAACAAAAAATAAGGGATGCAGAAGAAGTAGGAAAGAGAAAGGAAACAGTATCTCCTTTTCCCAAACAACAAGCAGACACGAGGAAAAATTAGGTGCCCTTCATCAATGACAAGCATAATCACAATGCACATCACTGTTTGACATGCAATTGTTATGCTATGGCTTTCCATAATACACTGAGTTGTTTTTTTTTTTTTTTTTTTTTTTTCCTGGATTAAAAGAGCAGTAGCTAAATTTAAGTTAGGAAAAAATGGGTTAGCTTGGTTCCAATTAAAAAAACCCTAGAGTAAGATAGAAATTTCTAATTTTTAACTGTATATTAATTAAGTAATTTCCAGCAAATATAAGTTAATGTAACTAAACCTATACCATATTAACAGTTTTAACAGGTGGAAAACTCGTATGCATCATGAAGAAGTGGAAAGAATGGTTTTATGAAGCATTTCCAATGAATAAGCAGAGACAGCTGAAAATGCAGAGCAGATTTCTTTTAACCTTTCCTGAAACTCCTCTCTGCAGCATGATCTCAGGAGGTCCTTAACCAGAGACCTGTGAGAGAACACAAAACTACTGACAGTTCTACACTATCTCCTGCTAATAAATCCAAGGCAACTTGCAAACTTACACTACAGTTATTGTTATAAGCACTTTAAAGTAATATGATCTGGCACTGTTGCCAGAAGCAGTCTCCATCCTTCTCTTGCCGTGGTCATTTATTTCTACCATGCACTGTCTCCATTGCTTCTGCAGCTTTGCAGTTATCAACATTGGGAAAGCTGATGTGAATCAAGACTAATCCAGAATAAAGAGCAACTTTCAGTACAATCCAGTACAATTATCCAACCCTGATCAGTAAATTACAGCTCAGTTGGAGTTTGCCTGCTTATCTACATTACATATGTATTTTGAGATTAGGACACAACTAACAATATGAACACCTAGGATTTAAGTCACAAAGTTTGGCACAGTTGACCTTTTTCTGCAATATAAACATAAAGAGAAAATTTAATGATCAAGCTTTTTGGCTTTATATGTGAGGAATTATGAGGACCAAACATGTAAAAAAGTAATGGAAAAAAAAATGTTCTTCCTCCCAAGGAATATATATTTTCTTTCTCTCAATTCTTACTGTGAGAGGGTTTGGCCCTCCTTGTATTAGTTAAGCCCAGTTTACACGCTAACAAAACAAAAAATTTCCTTTATGTAATGACTGAATACACAAAAAGAAAGCACTTTCGATTACAGAAGGTGCAAAGGAATTAACTCTGGTAGCAGAGAAAATAGGTATTCTGAACACTAAAAGTTCATCCCTTAATGTAGTGAGAGAAACCACAATTTTCAAGAAATACAATTGAAAAGACATCACAAAAAGAGAATCAATTTCAAACACATATAACCTGTATGTAGCTTTAAATCTGTGTATCATTAATCCATTAATCCACCTAATATTTTCAGTGCAGATATAAAAGAAATGAGTACTATTGTTCTGCACATTAAAACATTGATACAGCATACCTGGTCCAACTTTTATTCTAATAAACCAATAATTTTACAATAAAATAGCACTGAAGGTAGTAGTTCTACTGTATAAATTTAGAAGTCTGAATGCAAAACTACCATAGGTCTCAGGAAGAGTTAGGAGTATTCCATCTGGATCTTTTCACTGGAAAGGAATTATAGCAGCCTCTCTTTGGAAGAAGTTTAGTAAATACCAAACAAATGTGATTTGCCTGAAGTGATTCATCTCCTCATCTTCATTGATGCATAGTCACCAGTACTCAAGGAAATATCACCCAAAAAAGGTTCTAAAATAGAAAACTAGCCTTCAAAAACCATCTAGAAAAACTCACTTGGCAACTGAACATTTTCTCCTACAAAACATTTATTCACAATAAAGAAAAACACAAACCAATGAAGTGACTGTACGTTTAACTAAGTACTTGTAAAGGAGATGCTTTAAATTGAGATGATCAATTTATTGGTAAAATACATTTTCCAAGCTCCAGTACTACTGGCATCATGAACCACTGTTGCTTGTAACCACTTCCCCCCCACCCCGTTCATGTTCCTGCATTATTATGCTAAGCACATAAGGGAGAGGAAATACAAATCTCCTCTCTACAAAAGAGGAAGAAGGAAAAAAAGCCTCAAACATGAAAACCCTACAAGTTTTGCAACTCTTCATCCTCTAATAAGGATCATTATTTACAAAAACTTATTCAGCATTTGTTGAGAATGCAAGGAAATAATACTAACACAAAATCCATGGATTCTAAACTTTAAACACTGGTTTCCAGTAAACTGGCACTCAAAAGAAAAAAGCTTGCACTCATGTAAGCATTTTGACACAGACAGATGATACATCTCTAGAAGACAAATTAAAGGGTGATGCTCCATTGAACAGTTAGGAGTACACTGTACTATGCATAGCACATAAATGCTATGTAGATCTCTCATTTTCTGAATTCCTTATTAATTGCAAGATGTAATTCATAGGAGTTGTCTGAGCAGCCATAAATGTAGAGCCCTATCAGTGATTCAGCATCTGTATGTCTGCAGCAAAAATTATTTGCTTTTATGGGATAATGGGAAAGCAGCTAAAACTCTGCACCTAAATCCAGCCTGAACTCCTCCCCCTTTCTTCTCCAGTCTTGGCATACAATTCTCCTACCTCCTTTATGTTAACTTAAATCGGTATACAACTGTAAAGAGACTAGTTGTGCAACCAAAACAGAAAACCCATTCTCCCAAAAAGATTGTTCTGACAGATCAGTGCCCCAACTTACCTTCAGCCATGTGCCACTTATGTCTAGGGCCAAGGCTGTGTAGGTGAATGCAAACTATGACTTTCATTGGCAGCTCAAAACTATATTGCATCATTAGAAATGCAGATTTACATAGGTTTTTAAAGACTTATCTAAAAATATTCATTCTGGGGGACACATGTATGCAAATGAGAATTTTTTGTCCACAGGAAAGCCATAGAAGTTGCTCTATAGTCTACACAAATTTTTTAATTCTAAATAGACTGCTCTTTCGTTGTTTACTTCTTTAACTCAGTAAAGCAGTAAAGATTTAAATCAGACTGAAACTGACAACTAATATCCTAGCCATTTGTATAACATAAAAATCCATTTGTTCTTCTTGTACACTGGAAACAAATAACATTACCCCTTTGCTTTAAGGGACCCAGAAACCAAGAAAAAAAAATTCTGTTGCATTTGGTATATTTCAATCCCTGTAGATCCATTTATACACGAACTTCCTAGGTGCGAACCCTAAGAAAGTCTCATTCAGTAAGGATATTGCTACAGCAGTATTTTCCAGATAAAGTCAGTAGTGCATACATTCAGACGAATGTAGAGCTTGAAAAAAATGGAAGTTAAAAAGAAAGAAAGAAAGAAAAAAAAAAGAAAAAAAAAAAAAATCAAGCCATGATTAACTACACAGAGCTAGAGGCTGAGAGCACCACAGCCTTGTTTCAGGTATGAAATAAACACTTTTATAATTTTAAATTGAAATTATCTCTTCAGTCTATTTATGCATTTACTCTTCACACTCATATTCCAGCTTCCTCAGCAGCATACACACAGTTAAAACCCGACACTTATTAGAATAGACTTCTGGTGGGAAGTGCTAAGAATTCACCCCACTGCCTACCAATCTATCCAGAAATCTGTTCTCACTCCTACTTCCTCCTGTCTGTTCCTTTCTGAAACAGCAGTAGGGGGGTTGGGAGTTTGCCTTTCCTCTACTGAATCACAGTTGTGTACATGAACTATACCAGACCATATGGCAATCTCTCTCAATCCGTAAGAGGCAAAACAAGCTTCCTACCAGGCTAATCTGAAGAGAAGCAGGTAAGAGCAAGAGCCTACAGATACCAGTGTCCACATGCCTACACGTGAGGCCAGTCACTGCATCCATGCCTAACAGAACAAGTAATAAGTAGGAAGTATAGAAAATGTTACTTCAAAGAATAAGCGCAGCCCTGTCCATACTCACAGAAACATGCTCCAGCTTCTATCTAGCTGCCTACGTGCTAATTCAAGAGGTCCAGAGGAAAAACAAAAATTCAGATGTATTGTTTAGCATGCAGGAAAGCTTTGACATAAAGAAAATCCCTGCTGTTGAAGAAAAAACAGTGCCTGTTTGATGAGCAATGCATGCAGAGGATAAACCCACTCCTGGAGAGTGAGACTAAAGAAAAAGGTTAGAATCTGAAAAGAAACCTCCACGACTGCCTGGAAGCTGCCAGACAAAACCAGGCCAATCAGAAACATAGTGAGGATGGACTTTCCTTCTATTAACGTTTTATTGAACACCAAATTCCAAAAATCCAGTAGGAAAACCACTCCAAGACAGCACCTGAGGAGATATTCCACTACTCAGCCTCAGTGAGACCTGATAGGATTTCCAAAAAGGCACAGCCTTTAGATCCATGAAACCTGTGTTTAACTCTGATAAAACCAGAATTGTCTCAGCAAAGACACTGAAATAGGATCTTGCTCACGTTCTTTTCTGGGAAGCTAAAAATTATTTTTACAGAGATTTTATTTTCAATCGAATAAATTAATAATTGCATTTTACAACAGCTTTTAGCTCAGCAACCAAGTTCTTGTGTAAAATAGTACAAAATTTTGTCAGCATTCTTATACTAGGTTTTAGGGTATAAAACATACATGACCATGCAAGAAGTGATTTGACAGAAAATAGTTCCCTCAGCTATGTAATTTTTATTTTTTAGTTTAAGTCAACTAGTAGAGTCATTATATTTGTATAAAAACACAGTCATCCAATTTTCCTACTTACCTTTTCTGCTCACTGCTATGCTAGATTCTTTGCTACCATAGACAACTTACTGAGAAAAACAAGCAGCTTTACTAGAGGACTAGGGAGCAAAACTGAAGTGGCAGAAGGCATTACCTATTACCTGCCTAAAGAAACATGAAAATCACCAGAGACAAAGAACTGTCAAGTAGCTGGAGATACATCCAGGATCTGCCTATAGTGAAACAGTACTGCAATAAGGACCAAAACTAAACCAGTTTCCCACTGCATAATTTCTTCATCAATATCCTATACAACATGGAAATAGACATGGGTCACTCAGCATAAGAATTGCATAATAGCCTGCCTTTAATTAATAGGTGTTAATGTATCTGTAACCTGCAATCAATGATCTATGATGTTTGATATAACAACACCAGAAGTGTTATTGTAAAGAACCATTAAGGTTAAATATCTCTCTCAATTTAAGAGATTGTACATTTCACTCTGTCCATATTACACTAAAAAAAGTTCATAAATAATTAAAGAAATAACAGGTTTTAACAAAATCCCTAAGCACTAAACTAAGAAGAAGCTTGACCACACACGTAATTCCCTTAGAGAGAAAAAGTCATCCTCTACTGAAACACTGCTCTAGATATGATGGAAGAGGAAGAGTCACACTTCCAAAATAACAAAGAAAAATAATTTTCTTTTCATTGATAAGCAGCTAGGAAAAGAGGGCACCTTTTTATCTTCTTGGTTCTGCTTTAGGTCGTAACTTCACGTTATGAAGATTAAATATCCAAAAACCTTAAGGGTTCAAATCTTAGTGTAAGAAAGTTGAAGGGTTATAACTTTCCCTCACTTAAACTTTATAATGAATACTGACTGGCAAGAAGAGAATGTCAAAGATGCAACTAGCCTATCACATTTTCAACCTTCATAAGACAGCTGTAAAAAATAAAAACCCAAATAACCCAAACAAAAAAAAAAATCACAATCCCTTCCTCCCCCCAATGCCACCTTTGATAGAAACTTAAAAGTCTGTGTTTAACAGCAATGAGCTTAAATACTAAATCTTGAAAGTCCTATAGGGAAATACAGATTTGAGAAATCTCATGGAACCTCTTTAGGAATGAGGTTCTCTAAATCACACTACAATAATTTGAGAAATTTGAGGTTCAGTTAGCATCAAACATCATTATTTCTTAAAGGTTTTTCCCAGACCGATTGCATGTCAAATAAAATTAACCCCAGAGATATAACATGATCTTATAATAGTTTGACTAAATTACAAGTTTTAGAGTAGACAGCCATCAAAGTAAGGAGAACAGGCAATCATGAATTCAGGAAATGTACATTGCCCTATAGTCAGCTAATGGCAACTTTAATAGGATGTGATGGATTTTTCTCCACCAGGAGAAAATACTGCCTGCATTTTTGCTTCAACAACCCACGCCAGCTGACTAATGGAGTTATATTTTTGTCTCATATGAGGATGGTTACTTGCCCATCCTTTAGCAGTTGCAGAATGAAACATTAACAACAGCTGTGGGGTGAACAGAAAAGCTGCTCTATTTGGTAGCCAAGATCCAAAGTACAGGCCTTTCCTCTCAAACAGTGGAGCTCATTTTCTGTCACAGGGTGATGAAAAGACACAGCATAGAACAAAGCCACTTTTAGGGCCTGAAGTAGCTAACTGAAGGCACTTTTAAGGACTAATACATCTTCATGGGAAAAAAAAGTAAAGGATTCACAGAAATTAAAAATAGGGTACTCGGATAGGTAAGAGCCCTTGGGAGCTTAGAAGTTGCTGCTGAAAAGAAATACTGGTGGATTCAGACAGGTTTCTTTAAACAACTCTTATCAAATACTATTAAATATGAAGCTCTTTAGTGCAGCATGCTAACAATCCTAATCGTAACAGACCAATCCCAAAGAAACACTCCTGCCATGCTACTGAATAATCAGCATATGCCTGCAACTAGAAACATCTTTTTATGCAAACACTTGGGCTTCAGTCCTGCAAAAATTTAAATATATCACTCTGAGTAGACCTACAGATCTCTGTGGAAGTCTGTAGAGTTTATCACACACATAAAAGCTAACACATATTTATAAGTCTTGCAGGATAATTGCTTTTGGCAGAATATAAATAACATTGCTCTAATGTGTTTCAGCATCATGGTCTCCTGCTTTAAGAGCCAGACATTCTGGTGAAGCCTGTCATTCTTCATATAAAGAGTGGCAGCTGTATAGCCCACAGAGACATTAAAACTTCTCTTTGCATTTTCTTTAAAGTTTCATAATAGTGTTTGGGCATTCTTTTAAAGTACAAGAAAGCTAACAAGTGAAGCTGATAAAAATTGCCTAAAAATGCTTTCTTACTAGTGCCATGGATACCACTGGTAGGACTGGAAGCAATTCTTAGACAACTATCTATAGCTTCCAACACTGCCAAACAGAACATCAATTAGGCTGTGGAGTTTACTAGGTATTTTTCCAGAACTCAATGCACTGGGCAACAGGGCAATAATTCAATATGAGAAGCAATCTTAATAAAGGACTTTAATGTTCACTGTTCTATATACTTCAATGAAGAACCTTAAAAAACTTCCAGAAGAAGAGCTTTCAAAATGCAAGACAGGCATCTGAAATAATTTTAGAAATTTAATGCCAGCAGTTTGCCTAATTGATTTTTAAATGCATACCTAAAACTAGGCCCCAGATTTCTCTCCTTGTCAGTCCCCTTTTTTTTTTTCCTTTCAGCATTGTCTTACTGTTTCTATTGCCTTTCATTTCAACTTCTAACAAGGACAGACAGGAGCAAAGAGAAGTAGCTTCAGGTTCCATCAATGCCATTGAGAATTAAAAGAATGGTTGGTATATATCACCTACTGCAAGCCCCAGCTGGAACAGCAGACCTGTCTTGG
Source organism: Oenanthe melanoleuca (assembly GCF_029582105.1). NCBI lineage: Eukaryota > Metazoa > Chordata > Aves > Passeriformes > Muscicapidae > Oenanthe > Oenanthe melanoleuca. The sequence goes on from NC_079339.1 coordinate 31,218,279, forward strand.
CAGAAGGTCCAGCTCTAATTAGGGGAAAGGAATTAAAAAAAAAAAAAAAAAAAAAAAAAAAAAAAAAAAAAAAAAAAAAAGAGTCCAATAACATAAAAAATGTAATTTAAAACAAATACCCATTGGCTCTCTCAAACCCATATGAATTTACATTTGCAGTCAGTATTGCCTTGGCCCAAATAACTATGGAACACAGAGGTAAATCTTGAAGTACCTAACTTTTTATCAATAAATCATCAGTTTGTGCCTCAATTTTATCTAGTGTAAAGCAACATCTTTAAAAAAAAACAAATCACACAAAAAAAAAAACCTAACAACAAAACCACAACAAAACAAACAAGAAAGCTACCAGCTTCCAAGTATTAATGAATGAGCCTTGACTGAATGGAGGCTGAAGGAAAGTGACAGGCGATCTCCCCTCTGCTTCATGAGATCCTTGTTCAAGGCCAAAACCCAAGAGTGCCAGCACCTCCCAGTCCCTTTCTCTATCTGTTAAAACACCATCTTAACATCAGAAAGAAAGCAGTTGACACCGACATGACCATAAATTCAATGCATTTCCTAACAAAACTCAATTGCTGCATTCTTCCCTAGAACATCACACTTACCATTTTCCCTCACCTTATTCACATAGTTGTGAGACAAATAGTTTCAAGGAAAGAAATACCCATGCAGTACACAGATACTGAAATACTTCATTTAGATAAGACTCATTTCAAGTGCTACCATCAAGCATGAACAAGTTACATCAAATGATTAAAACTCTGTAAGTTTGCATAGCGATTTCAGTTCACTCGAACTTCTAAATGCCTGAAAACACAACACTTCAATTAAGAACAGATAAACCACCCAAACCTAACTTTCTGCTCAAGTCAAATGAAACCCTACCAAACAACCACATGGTAAAATAGAAAAGTCAGAGAAAGGATGTCAACAAAATTTTTTGCCAGATCCTTTTTACGTAAATCATGAAAATCTTCAGGTAACAGCAGAATTAAGAAACCAAAATAAAATACAATACCAAATCATTATTCATTTGTGATGCTCTTGGAATACTGTCCAGGTATTAACGGCATCTCTGAAGATCTTCAATGTCTATTGGGTTTCTCAGACATTTTCAAAGGGACATTCCCAATCTCTCAGAAAGGAGAGAGTGTAGCTGACCCCTCTGTAGTCTTTTAACAGTCTTGAATCACCATCTGCCTTGTCACAACTTCCCCAAACCATTTCAAACCACAGATCTGTTTTACCATTAAAAAGCAACAACCGAGCATTTCAGTTCAGTAGATTTTAAATAAATCTACTCCCACTCTCTCTCATTAACTGATTTCAACTGTAAATTTGCTTTAGTTGCTTTAGGAGGGAACTATTAACTACATAGAGACAAAGTTATTTTGTGTCAAAATGACAGCACCAGTACTCTTATATTTAGTGAAACTGGATTTGTCAGTGTTGATTAAACACAGTGCATTAATGGAATTCTCTTTTATTTCTATTTTAAATGGCTTGTGTACTTATACAACTGTAAATTATTCTGAAATACTTCAGAGGTTAACAGAAAGCGTCTGGAAAAAAAACCCAAACTAAACCCTCAAACCTATCCTGAAGAGTTAAGTATTTGAAATTATGTAAGCTATCAGCAACCTTTACAACAAACCCATTGATAGCACATATCAGGTATATCATTACAAATCTTCATGCTGTTTCGGGGAGGGGGCATTTACTCACATCTCTTAAAAACACTCATAGAATTATGAAAATCTGCTTGCTAGTACCCTTTTCTGTGTACTTTTACAAAGGAGCAACAACTCCAAGACTCTTCGGAGCCACAGATAAATAATTTTGTGCAATCTCAAGGAATATGATTAATACTGAATTCAACTTGACTCCTGTGGATCTTGTAACCTCAGTGGCAACCAAGACTGAGCAACTGCAGTGCAAGGCTAGTATTGGAATGAATAAAGCGCACACACAACATTTTCCTTTGTGAAGAAAATGGTACATAATGGAGCCAAGAGACTGAAGATTAACAAACTGAAGTTTATCATTAGGAAAAATCAAACCTTAAAAAATAGGTAGAAGGAATACATAAACCTCCCTACTTGCATTGCCAGATGCTAGAGAAATTTCTGATCATACTGTCATGGAAGCTAAAGGCATACAAATAGTAGCTGGCTATTTAAACTGTGAGAACTATTGATCTGAGCTTCTTGTGATCTACTGAAATATTGCATGAAGAAAGGGTTAGACCAAAAGTTTTTCCTACTTTTTGTCCAGCATTGTTATTGACAAAGGACAAATCCCAAAGACAAACAGGAATACATCCTGACAAAATTATTTGTTGAGTTACAGTAAGAACTCATTGCAGCGGAAAGCAAGATCACTCCTCTGGAGAACACCATTTCCCAGTGTAAATAAAGCTAACCAAAGTTATATCCTACTGAAAACATGATAAGAACTTATTTTTTTGTTAATGATAAAAGACTGAACAGCATCTTTCATTTCAACTGTTAAAACTGAATTCCACAGGAATCAAATATACTGTTTTATTCTTTAGACAAAATAAGGAAAGCCAAGTAGTAACAACACTGAAAAAATCTCACCAAATACACCCTAGATCATGGACATTAATGCTGTAACTGAGACATGACAGCTATGTTTTCTTTGCTGTAAAATACATAAGTATAAGTGAAGAAAAAAAATGCAGAAAGCAAATAATTACTACTGTAGGATACTACAATTTCTGCAGAACCTGATTGTAATTGCCTTTAAAACAAACTGTGAAGCAATCTCAGAAAAGCTGACCAAAATCATTCTTGCCCTTGAGAAGTGTCACTTGATCTTTCCTCCTTTGCCATGTGAAATACGCTTAGGATCTCTCTTGCAACTTGTCTACTGAAATGATCTTTTACTGAAATACATAGCAGAGATTTGGATCATCATGCCTTATTTGGGATGCTAAGTTGATCCAAGCTCATACTGAAAGGAGCATGAGGATCTTAAAACTAACTAAAAGCTCTTACCTCATCTATTGAGCTTCACTTGTGGGGCTAAAGCTCAAGCAGCACAGATTTGCCAAATGGTAGAAAAGCCGATCCTACATCTGCCAAAAGCCACTCAGGTCTAAAAACCAGCTGAAATGACAGACTTGGTAAACTTATTTCCAGTTATTCCTCAAGTCTAATCTTCAGTTTTGTTCTGAAAAGGAGCTATACATCTAACTGTAGTTCTACTTCAGAAAGATTTGTTTGCAAATATCAAAAAATTGAATTTTCTGTAGCAGAGAAGTGACTCAGCACTGATTTTCAACATTTCTGTAATGTCTTCTTTCACTGATGAAAAGAGGATGAACTTGTAGCCTGTGGGAAGCATTCTCTCCTTCTACAGCAAAGGAAACACATGTTTTTATTTGGGTTATGTTTCTATTGTTCCAGAGTGGTAAAAGACAAGTTTCTTGCTAGCATTGCTCAAGGGTAAAACCCTGGTATTAAGACCTGTAAAGATGCTCAACAGGCGAGTGAAACATCTCCAATAGACACTAACCAGTGGCTTCCTTTCCAGAGAAGCTTTTCAGTATAATCTGTACAAGAACACTAATAGAGAAATACTCGGAAAAAATGCTTCCTAAAAATACTAAAAACAAACCAAAACCTATGAGAATGGCTGGAAACCAATATACTTCAAAACCAACACATACAAAACATGGAAGTAACATTGAGCAGTAACAAAACAATCAAATGAAAAACAAACAAAAAAACCCCAAAGAAAAACCAAAATAATTAATGCAAAACCCTACAGTTTTTAAAATGTAAAGCAGAGAAGGAAAGGAGGGAGAACCTGAAAAAGCTCCTCTAATTAGCCAACTAAGCTTATCAGTTTTCTCCTAGTCAACCACAACTTACTCCAGAACAGGGAAGTAAAAGGCCTCCACAGGAAATTACACTACACTAAAATACAGCACTCTAAATTCATGTGTTGTTCTGAAATAGCTTCCTTGAATAGACCTGTTCTTCATCCAGAATTCAACTAATACATGAAAAGAGCTCATGTTTTCTACCTTGCTTCAGGGGAATGAATGTGGACATGTTCTCCTTGTGCAGGACTTGCAGGCAGCCATAACTGAGAAATGAAAGCTCGTGAATGCATGCATCATCAGCCCAGGTAGTTCGAAGAAAAGCAAAATGACATTTGTGTAAGTGACAAACACACGCTTGCCCAAACATCTCCTTTACACTATGCAGAACATCCTAAGTACACGATGGAAGAAACTTAAAAGTATATAAGGCAAGACTACTTCTGAAACCATTACCAAAAAGTCATCTTCTCCCCTCAGACAACCTGAAAACAGGGAAGCATGTAATCCCATAAGAAGATTCCCTCAGCCTGCCTGCAGCCAAGAGGCTGGGGTGCAGGTATGGTCACAGACTCAGTTTTCTTGCCCCAAGCAGATGCTTAACTGATTTCTGCAAATCCTCCATTACCTAACACGGGTTGTTAACATGCACGATTCTTCTGCATCACCATAGTAACAAAGCAGTACATTTTAAGGTGCATATGGGGGCTCTTCTAGAGGATGTGTCAAGCTGAATACACCTTAGACAATATAAGATATTTTAAGCTAGCCCCGTTCAGTACAAATACAGAAAGCATGAAGGTACTGTGCTAGAGATCATCACAAGACTGCTCAAGCAATGGTTACACATCCATTAAAAAGTTTCCTGGAGGCTGAAAGAAGTAGAACTTATGGGTCTTAATGCATTAAAACAACTGTGTAAATAATAATGGCCTGATTTACACACACTAACTTCTTTGGAAACCACAGAGCACAACACAGTAAAAGATTTTTATGAACACAGTTTACTTACAAGTTTCCTCACTCATCCCACTCCCCCAGAAAAAGGAAAAAAATATCTAGATAGCAAACATATTTACTCATTAAGAAATGGCAAACAACTGACATTTTCATATTGATGAGAGCAGCAAGTACCTTGCACTTAGAAGCCTGAACTATGACACCATTCCTATGGGATACATGAGGGACACCACAGAAAACCCAGTCCTAATGGCAACCCTTACATTAGGTGCCTCCACAGCAAATAAGCCCATACATTGTTAACAGTCTCACTGGCACTCTGTGACTTGCACATTGTGATACATGTGTCTAGCATGCATGACTTCTCATAACAGATGCCATTACTGCCTTAAAAGAACCTAACATAAATAAAGTTCAATTTAGCAAACGTATTATTCCCTCAAACTGCTCAAAAAAGCTAGAGAGAGGTTCCAAACTGGTGGGGAAAAAACCCCCAACACCAAAACCTCAACTTTCAGATAACAATTAAGAAAATCATATTAGCAGACAGAATATAAGAAACAGCATGCTACAAGTCTGGATACAATTACAGCAATATTACCAACATTTGAAATATTCCCACAGTTGAAATCTGAAGATAAAAGACTAAAATCAGAATAAAGTCAAGAAACAAATCAAACAAAAAACCCCTAACAAATCTGTCAGAATATTGCTTTACTTTTCAATATTAGTATTTATAGAATTTTAACACTTACTAAGATGCAGTCTTCAATTACACAGTACTACCTGTTCATGACCAGAAGACACAATCTTCCTCTCTGGCACAGGAAGAGAAGTAAATGAGGCATGAGGTTTAAAAAAAACAGAAAATTGGCCATTTCCTAATACTGAAAATTTAAGAGCAGAACCCAGGCAATCTGATTACAACCCTGTATCTGTCTTATTACCAGAATCATCAAAATTCATACACTCTGGCTACATGGATTGTATTTGCACAAAAAAATCTCAGTTCTCAAACCCAAAAATTCTTAAGCACTTAGTTTTACAACTTTGCATTCCCTTGGCATGCTCAGTATGTACAATTGGCACCAGCAATCAATTTCTTCTTAAAAATCTTCCAAAATTACAGACAGCAATGCCAAAAGTTTTTTGCATCATCCGTAGAACAGATCAGTATCATTTGAATCACAAGTGGAAATTGCAATGAGATAGTTAAGTACCCCCTGAAAAGGGCACAAACATACCTATCCAATTCTACTATGAAACCTCCAAATTACTGTTGGTCCTAAAGCAAGCAAAGATCAATGACTATCAACAATAACTAGTGTTTACAAACATATAGCTTTGTTACATAAGGTCAGCTCCACAGAGAGATTAAAAAAAAACCCTCAGGATTTCCCATTTTAAATGTACAAATCTCAGCTCTAAATCCTGAATCAACTTCTTTACACCTTTAAAAAATGTATTCCTGCTCGAGGTCCAACATTTATCAGCCCCATTCAGAAGCCTCATATTAAGACATGCTGTACTGGGATAAAGAATAAGCACACCATGCACAGAAAGGAATAGCCAGGACTCAGAATATTTTATCACATTTGAGAGGCTAAAATGTTTCTAAGAAGCTACATAAAAATTCCTAAATCAGAGCAGGCACTGTACTCCCACCTTTCACTACCCTTAATCCTTTCAAAAAGGCTAAGGAGAGAGAAATCGCTTCTGCCCTCAAGGTTTATACCACTTTACCAAAACAGTTCTGCATAATTCCTGAAGTAATAAAAACTCCTGGCAAGAATCCTCACTGAAAGCTATATCTTACCAGTTCTGGTGTTATTTAGGGAAGACAGTCAGTCTCAGTAACAATTTTTAATAAACTTGGCACTAGATTACAGTAATTACTTGTTTCATTAATGAAATTCTTGTTGGTAGGTTTGTTTGTTCACAGCATTTGATTTTACTTAAAACTGAAATAAATCAGTTTCATTTTTGCTTTGACAAACTTAAGTTTAGTGTCTCAACTAACCAGCAGGAGTCAAAGAAAAAGGCTGATTGTCAACAATTGTCAGATCATCTTGGTAAAGGCCTGTTAGTTTATTACTGTTTTCCTGGAATTTTTTAAAAAAACCTCAAAAAACCCCAATTCTTCCACAGACTTTAATGACACCTGCTGTCACATGGCGCAAGCTATTCCTGTCAAAAACTGGCTCACTAAACCATTCAAGCCAAGCATTTGGGCCACAGAATTCCTTCTGGCATTCTGAATAGGTGAGCATTAAACTTGCTATAACAGAATTAGACTTCCTTACCTAATTAAAACATCATGAACAGCAGTAGTTAAGACACAGGAATGAATATATATGAGGGGGAAAAGAAGAAACAGATGCTATACCACCTAATTCTTAAGATGGTTTAGATGTTTCAATGACACACATTTGGTGAATTCTTGCATAGTGTACACATGAAAAGTATAATGGAAGCTTGGATTCAGACAGCAGTGCAGAATGGAATACAGTAACTGATGAAGTTTCTATGGCCTGTTTTCCCTGTTTGAATTATTTACTGTCATGTGACAGCGAGTTCTTACAGAGAAAAATGCTAGTGAGTGATTTCCTTTCACAGATAGATTAATTTACTGTCATTATATTGGGACAAAATTAATAATAGTAGTAACAATACTAATAATGATAGTAGTATCATCCTCATCATCTGTTTTCCTCACCTTAATTGGAGCATTGGGAGTTAGGGCGTGTGTATAGCAAGTAAACTGTTATTTAATAAGAACCACACATATAAACAAATTCTAGCAGTCAGAGAACTTAAATGCAAATTTTTTGTCCCTTAGCATATCTAAAGACTTGTAGGTTCCTTGGATTTTCTTATTTTTCTTGTTCATATGTAGGAGAAAATTAAAATAAAGCAATAAATGAAGACAAATTAATATCTACTTTTGAACAGATTGGTATCACAGATACCAGCATGAACACTACCGAAAAGGTAAGAAAGCACATGCACTTAAAATGTCTGCTTGCTTTATACAAGTGTAAGTGCTGTTCAATACCACTGCAGTCTTATAGATTGATTCCTATTGCAACTTTCAGGTAGAGCTTATGCTAGTATGACATATCATAAAATATTTTACCACATACAAAATGTTATCATTTTATGAGAAAAACAATAGGGAAGAGTGACAGCTGACAGATTTTACTAGAACAGAGTCTAAGTATTAACCAAAAAAAAAAAATCTTCACTTATAGAGTACAAAAATCCAAGCACAAAGAAATTGCCATTGTCTTAAGTCTAGAAATATATAGCAATATACTACAGCATTCAATCCTCTTCCTTCCACGAAAAAAATGATTGCTGAAGATAGGAGACACACCTAACCAAGTATTAGAAAGTATAAAAAAATGTTACAAATGTTTTGGCATCTTATTGAATTTTAATTTAGAAACTTAGTAGCACATTAGTTGGCCACAATTAAATTGATATGTAACAACAGAAAGTGCTTTCAGAAAAAGGTATGAACATTCTCGAGAGAGAAGAAGAAATTTTATATTTTTAGGGAACACTAAATTTTTGTTTGCAATCAATTCCAGCCATTCAATAACTGTGAAAACTCTGCTAGTTAAAATTTACTTTCTGAAGTGCTGCTGCTCACTAGAACAGAAAGGAAAAAGAGAGATTTCCTTCTTAAAGCAGCCATAAAGAAACTAGGATCCTGAACAATATGGCAACTTCCAAACATCTTTCAAATTCCATTAAGTAACCTGTGACATGTTCTAACTGAAGAAGAACAGAAATGAGAAAACAAACATTTAAACATTTGAACAATGGCATTAAAGAAAACATACACCCTATGTCATATCATAGCCACTTTTTTTGAATCAGCAGAGTAAAAACCAAAAAAGACAAAATCATTTCCTTTATCTCATTTTTAAACTTGTGTTAATACTCTGAAAAGTATTTTTTATTTCTGGTGTTTGTCATAATCCCATTAAGCCATCACCTATACTCACAAATTCTCCAGACATACACAAGAATGGGTAAATAACTAACAAAACTGCCAGCGTTTACTCCCAAATGCACCAGGATTTCCCCCAGCTTTAATCCTGTGGCTTCTGATCTTGTCAGGATATATTCTTTCAAGAAACATCTTTACTTTCAATAGTCATGCTGATGTACTCACAGTCACTTTAACACATCAAGAGTATTACATTTTAAATGAACAAACAAGGGAAACACTCGGCATTCATGAATTCAAACAGTATTGATGGCTCCAGTTATGCTGAAACATCCAAAAGCATTTTTCTGCAATATCACAATAATCAAGGACTGTTGCTAGGGTGAACCTTTTTTTAAAAGAAAAAAGTAAAAATAACCACCCCCCCTCCCAACTGACTCTCAGATTATGTAACATGCAAATTCAGTTTCACCTTCAAAATAGTGTCATACAACATAAAGCCAAACAGACAGCAAGAATCAGTTCATAAGACTCGAAAAGCCTCCCAAGGACTCTATAAAGCAACCTTCCCTCAAATGAAAGTATATCAGAATTGCAACGATTTAACATAATCAATTGGGTTAGAAAATCCTGTCCTTAAAAAAAAAATTAGTTCTATTTACAAATTCCTTTCATTAAGGGATGAAGAATTTCAGTGTCTATATATGCCCTAAACATCAGAAAGAAAATTATCCTGCTAAAAACTGTTAAAATCCTCCCAGAGCTAATAATCATTACTTTCTGTGATACAATTTCACATTCATCTTTCAGTATCTGGGTTTGTAAGACAAATTCAATACAATTCTGAAGCACAAATAGTATTTTCATATATATTGAAGGAAGGCATGAATAAATACCTTATTTCAAAATTTAGTTCACCTTTACTTTTTCAAATCAACACTTGAGGATGTATAGAGCCCCATAACCTGAGGCTGTTAAGCACACAGCATTAGAATATACCATGTTTAATTTACGATCTCTTTAATTAAATTATCTAGGAAAATGAGTATATTTATGTGGTAAAACAATCAGCATGTGACAGTCTGAATCTGTAAAAGTACAATATGCAAAAGCAACTCTGATTACAATTCAAGAGCAGTAGCATTCCCTGAAATAAAAAGCAGCCACCTGCAATAGAGAGGAAAGTAAACAAGCCAGTAAAGCAGCGCTCCTACTTTTCAATTGCAGCAACTACGACTCCATCTTAAGCCTGTCATCATTCATCCCTACTGAATGAGGACTACCCAGCACAACAACCATTCTGTTTTCCCTAACACTGAAATTCAGTCACATTTCTAGATAGCAATTAATACCTGCCACAAAAACAGGAATTTGGTACAGTGCTCACTGACATGCCTCCTTAACATTATTATGTTAAGTTGCATGAGTAGCAAATTGACCCATAAGTCCAAAAATTCTCCTAATTCCTTCATTTAAAAACTGGTTCTTTTTGGGAATATATCGTGTTGATGCTGACCACCCTCACTGCAAAACATCACTGGGGAAAAAAAGAATAAAATCATTCATCTGGAAGTATAGAAATTCTTTCACTTAACTAATACCTAACTGACAAACACAGTAATATCATTACAAGAACAATGTAAAAATCACCGATGAAGACTCAGCTGTAGCAATCAGAATTCTATAAGGCTGCCTTCCATATGTTCATGATCAAGAAGAAACCTAGTAGTCCTTAATGTAGCTTCTTAATTAATTTTTCCCACCACCACTGAGAATTTATTATTAACTCAGGTCAAGCTCTAGACACCACAAATATTTATATCTGACTCTGTAAAATAAAGTTTTACAAACAAAGAATAACGCTCAATTATTACCAGAATATTCCTGGTAGCTAAATGACACAAAATGCATTTCAAAGTACCCGTATTTACGCTTAGATGCCGAAAGGTCTGCAAATGAACTCAAGGCCATTGATGCCATCAATTCTCCTGATAAAATTAAACAGAGAACTTTTAATATATGATGAATTTCAGTTTGTAGATCTGTCCTATTTTCAGAAATGGTTTATCTGGCATTTCAATCATATTTCCCAGCCATTTAAAGTGACACACTTGTGCTATGTGCAAAAGCAACCAGAGAGAAATGATGACTCTGGCCACGCCAAAAATGCTATCAAAAAAAGCAAAGCAACAGAGGAACATTTTTATTTTTCTTCCGATATTGTAATAAGTAAAAAAAAAAAAAAACCAAACCAAAAAACAAATCCAATCTATTCTTTAAGAAAAAGCATCAGTTATAGTGCTTTGTAAGGGTATTTATATAAGAACATATTTAGTTCTATAGCACCACTGAATAAACTCAAAGCAAATACTGTATATGAGCTTTCCTTTCTTGTATTAAGCAAAGATCAGTAATATTTCAGATATTCTCTTAGGCTGTACTAACAACAAGCCTCCTTCCACTCCATGAATGTATAATTAAGGATCACCTCAGTGTAATTTGTTAAGATAATGAAAAAGGGTACTCATGAGCAATGAACATCACCGTTTTAACATTGGCAACCACAAAACTGTTACATCAAACAAATTCATTGTCTGCTCTGGGGATCCGTCATCAGTAAATTTCACTGTGGAGTTTTTAAATTTTCAATACATTTAAAATCAAAGATAATACATTTTCCTCCAAACAATTTATGCCATATTAAAAACATTTCTGATATTCTGATAATTCAGAGGTCTCTTTAGCCACGGCATAGGTTACGGAAAAACTACAATTGCTAATCTGCTGTAAAATTCTCAAAGCAAACAGACAAAGAAATTAATCGCAATGTTGATTTCTATCAATTCAGTTGTCTTCCCTGTCACCCGCATTTTATAACAGGCAACATTTTCAGATGCCTCATTAGGTATGACTGACTTCCTTCTGCACCATGTTGATCTCTTGCAGATGTTAAGGCTGTATTGTTCAATAAAATGTAAATTACTCCAAGTGGATTAATACACTGTCTTGAAAATATGTTGGAAATAATGAATTTGATTTTCAGTATTCTATTTTTGACTCAGTATTCCTGAAGGAGAAAATATTTCAATATTTTCTGAATAAAACTCTTCCTGGCTTAAATATAAAATGGTACAGTGAGAAGATACTTCTGAATCAACGCTCCTTTATAAGTAAAGGATAAACATAAATCATAAAAATGAGGCTCTCTCATCCCTCCACATCTCCCTGGACAGTAAGTTCCCATGGTCGCAGCCATAAGCCCTCTTCCTGCTGCCCTCTCGGATAAACCTGCCGGCCTGGCCGCCTCTCCCTCTCTTCCCATGCAGGTCTGCTCTGCGAGGCTGCTGAATGCAGACACTGTACTGCACTGTGAATGGACAGCCAGGTATTTTATGAATGGAGCGGATCACGTGCTCCCAGCACCTCCCCGAGCTGATATTTCCCACATAACTGTGTCAACAAGCAGCGAACAGCACATATTAATACAGCACGTCCTGGAGACCTTCCGCCGCCGGCCGCGGGCCGCAGGCCGGCCCTGGGCCCGGGAGCAGCCGCTTCGGGCGCTCCGCAGGGCAGGTTCCGCCGCAGGTCAGCGGTGGTGACAGCAATTCTTTTTCGTAATTTTTTTTTTTATGAATGGAGATTGTGGTATGCAAATGAGAGCGATTCACAAAAAAAAGGAAACATGGCGGCGGCGGCCCCGGCTCCCGGCCCCGCGGCGCAGCGCGGCTCCCCCGGGCCGGCTCCCCCGGGCCACTCAGCGCCGCGGCGGCAGCGCCCGAGCCCCGCGTCCCGCTGGCTGCGCTCCCCGCGGGCCCGGCCCGCGCCGCTCCCCGGGGACCCGAGCGCCGCGCTCGGGGAGCGCACGCCAAGGCTTCGCTCGGAAGGAGGCAGTGAAATGGGAAATCCATCGTTCCTGCCGGAGCAGCCCCGTCCGCACCCCGCCTGTCAGCTCGGCTGCTCCCCGGCCGCTCACCGCTACCTACAGATACAATGGGCGCAGCGCTCCCTCCCCACCGCCATGGCCGCGGCCGTCACCGCATCATTCATAAAATCAGCCCGAGCAAACACCGACATCGCAAATGGTAACGCTACGGCTCGGAGACCGCAGCAATCAACTTTAAACTTCCCGATCACAAGAAAAGTTTCAAAATACTTCATATTCCTGTTTCAACGCCATAAAGAACTCGGATGTTTTCTGACAAACATTTATCGCCTCCGACTCAATGTACTTCAAAGACTGATTACATGCAGGGGAATACAGCCGCATACACACACGATCTCCTCTGGATTTCCTCCAAACCAGTCAAAGTAAAAATATTAAGAGATCCTTGAACTATCCCTTTCCTCTCTGGGGAGTGGGGAGGGGGAAGGGAAGGGGAAAAAGTCCCAAGTGCTTATTAAAAGGAAAAAAAAAAAAAAAAAAAAAAAAAAAAAGAAAGGGAAAAAAAGGGCTTTAGGGTAGGTTTAAGCTGTATTTACACTGACTGACTCATCCAATTAAAATTCAGGAGCAGTTTCCTGCAGGATGAAGCTCCCACACACTAGTTTCCATGTGAAATATCTACAAGTAATAGGATATTATCAGAGGTAGTACGTGCCGACACCTCTCTGGCCATTTCAGACCCATCCTCCCCCTCTAAACACCATCGTTACCTGCACCGTTTTCTACCGGGCTTTAACTAAACCAAGCTCTTCTGGCCGGCGGCTCGCAGTCCTTCCAGACCAAGCTCCTCCACAAAGAGGGAGCTTCTGGGCTTCCATGTACGCGTGCAGAAATGCGCAGTCCGAGGACAGCACACGTACGTGCGCGGGCAAAGGCCCCGCGGGGCGCGGAGCCGAAGGGACGCGCCGAGCCCCGTCCCCATTCCGATCCCGGGGAGACGGAGCACCGCCACTTACTCGTTAGAAGTCGCCGTCTCTTCGCTCATTTTCTCCTCACCACGATCCGACAGGCACACGGAGCAGCACCGACGCAGCCAGGGCGCAGCCAGAACTCACCAGAAACTTCACCATTGTTACCCCCCCCCCGGTCTGCCGCCCCCGGCCAGGGCACGGGCCGTGCGGTGAGTAAGGGAGGGGGGGGGAAAGGAGCAGAAGAGCAGTCTTGATCCTGGAAACCCGAAATCCTGTTGTCCGGCGGTGCAGGGTATTTCCCCTGTCTTTGGAGACGATGATGATGGTGGTGATGGTGAAGGTAGTGGTGGCAAACAGAAGCAAAAACCACGGATCTTCTGCTGTTGAACTGCTCCCAGTCAGAGGGGGACAGAGTTGCGGAGACAAGGGAGGGCTCCCCGCCGCAAAAAGCTGCACCGCACCGTCCTCCCGCTGCAGCTCATCTCCCGCTGCAGCCGCCTTCGCTGCTGCCTTCCTCCTCCTCCTCCTCCTCCTTCTCCTCCTCCTGCCGCTGCCGCTCGGCCGCCTCCCTCCCTGCCCGCCCGCCTCCCGCTCACAGCCGGGGCAGGCGGCGGCAGAAATTCCTCCAGACACCGGAGCCGCCACAGGCCGGGGCAGGCGGGGAGGGAAGGGGAAAGGGGGAGCAGAGAGGCTCGGCAAGGATCTCCCACCCCCTCCAAAGCGACGCCGAGCACTGCGGAGGGAGGACGCGCCGGCCCGAAGGAGAAGGCTGGCGACGGGGGGAGGGAGGCGTTTTAAACCAGCCTGGGGGTGGGAAGGGGGGGGACGGCGGAGAGCGAGGATGCGTCACGGCTGTTTGTGTGAGGAGAGGCGCGGGGAGGGAGGGGGAGCGGAGCTGCCAGGGCCAGAGAGAAGCCCTCGGCTGCAGGATGAGGGGGAGAGGAGGGAGAAAGCCCGCGGGGAAGTTCAGCGGCGGCGCTTCCTCTCCGGCAACAACTCCATTAGCGGCCGCTGCCGCCGCCTCGGCTCCTCGCGGCCGCCCCCGCCTCCTCCTCACAGGAAAACTGGGCGGAAGCGTTGACTTCAGGCTCCTTCCGCCGCCACAGCTTGATCCAAAATAACCACGGGGGAAAGGGGGGCGGGAGAGGAGGGGAGAGCGAGGGGAGGAAAGTAATCCCCTTGACCCGCGCCCGCCGCCGGACGGGCTCGCGCCGCCGCCCTGCCCGCGGCGCCCGGCGCTGCCCGGCGCTCGAGTTTCCTGAAAGTAGTTCCCTCCCCCTGGCGCTGCCTCACGCGCTTCCCGGGGAGCAGACGCACGCACGGCGCCGCGGAGGGATACGCGCTGCCCGCGCCGCGCTCCTTCCTGCTCCGAGGGCGCGGGGCCGCGCAGACCCCCGGGGCGGCCGCCGTGCGGGGAGCGCGTCCCGGGAGCGCTGGGAGCGAGCGGGCCGCGGGGGGCGAGGCTGAGCGCCGGAGTCTCCTCCTGCGGGCCGGGCTCCCGCTCTTTTGCTACTTTGTTAAGCCGGAGTGAAGGTAGCCGCGGAGGTGCGGCTGTGTGTCGGTGAGGCGGGACCCCTGCCCGCCGCCTGCTCCGTCGGCTCCTCCCGGAGCGCCTCAGCCCCGGTCCCGCCGGGGAGAGCTCACGGCGGCCGCGCTGCGCTGCCCTGAGCGCTGCCCTGAGCGCCCGGAGCCCCGCTCGGCTCTCCGGAGACACTGGGAAAGCGGGGCCCGTTTTGTGGTTGTTTCCGTAACTCCGGAACTGCGGTTCTAAAGCAGCGGCGGCGCGGCAGGGTTGTGTGAGCTCGAGTTGTCCCTTTTTCTACATGCACGCTCAAGTGGAAGCATTTGTAGTTGATTTAGGTAAAGCAGTGAAATCAAGAAGCAGCCGCCACCAAATCCCTTTTCAGGAACTTGCATGGTAAATGTGCTGCTTGATCTCACGAAAAAGTGGAGCAGAGCTGCGAACCCGGAGGACTCAAAAATCATGAGTCAGACCATCAAGTAAATTAGGTTATAATAAAAGATTATGCTGTGGTTTTGGCTGTCGGTTGGATTTTTATTTCTTCCTTCTTAGTCTTTGTAAGCGTGCTTGCCAACTGATATATTTCATTGTCCAAACTTCATGGAGAGCCCAAAACATAGTGGTGCTGATGCTGTAAGGCATCACTTTCCCAATGCACATTCCATTATCCCAGGTTTCCTGTGTTCTTCCTCACTTTTTCACAGCTGCTCTCCAAGAACCTTTTCGGTCAACTGTAATCCCATTTCGTTTTTTTCCTGTAACTGTGAGATTTTCTCACCAGCTCTGGTGGTACTATAGGAGTGGCAATGACCTGTTCTCTCTTTCTGTTGGAAAAAGATGGGGCAAGCTCCCCCGGCAATAATAATATGTCTGATTCCTACACTGCTGTTGATTGACTTTTCCCAAGGAAGGGAGAGACAGAAACATGGGAAATAAGGAGGAGTTTTCACCATTTCAAGGGAATCTGGAGTGCCTCACATCACTGAAGGCCAGACTATAAACTTGCATAGTTTGTTTGAATGCCCAGAAGCATTTTTTATTTTGTGGAGTGCTTACTTAAAGCATTTTAAACAAAATATATTTTTATCTCACCTCGAAGGCACGGAAAGGCATTTCTAGATCATTTATGTTGTAATATTCCTATGGGTCAAAATTCCATGTTTCTATAAAAGGGTTCTACCACAAACTTAATGGTACAATTACAGTAAACTGCTATCATGCTTTCTCTGATAAAGACACTAATATGTTTCAAGCAGCACACATCTCAACCATGCAGTATTAAAGTTTGCTCTTTATCTAGGAGGCTTTGGGGGAAAATTTCCAACTATTTTGTGTTTTTGTTTTGTTTTTTTTTTTTTTTTTTTTCAGAAGAATACATTAAAAAATGTAACAGTTATTCATGGCACAACCTCATCCAGACACTATAATTACATTACGAACCCAATTTTATATAATTTTACAATTCACATGAAAAGTGTTTAACACTCAGCTGTGGGCACAATATTATATTCTACTAAGCAGTAAGAATCCTTTCAGAGAGCTTCCTGTCTTGTGACTGGCAAGATAATGTGACTTCCTGCTAATTTATTTCCCATTTTCTTTTGGCTTTAGAGTTGAAATATTTAACATTCTGTAAGTTGTTGCTTTGACTAAGATAAGTCAATTGACATGATTCTGTACAAAAATGCTCAAGAATAGTTCAGTTTGTAGGATAGTGGTATAGCTGTAGTCACTGCATCTGAAGAATGAGACACAATGCTGACAAGATCATTAATCTGGAAGTGTGGTTTTTATTCTAATTCCTTAAATATATTTAGTGCAAAAATTATTTTCATAGTGGCAATTCAGTAAAATGAATACAAATAATTTTACATAATTTCAGTCTCCTTAAGGTTTTTATGAACATCTTTATTAAGAATAAAATGTGTATTCAGTTGTCAACTGAAAAATGTGAGAGACATCCTGGGCTTCTGTTTCTCTGTGTGGAGGTAGCAAGGGGAGAAGGACCCACTGCTTCTTCACTTGTGGTATGCCCTTTGACTTCTGCAAGCCTGCTCATGCAGCAGTATGTGAAGCAGAGGTCTTGCAAGCAGTTTCTCTCCCTTTACCTGAATATCCTAAAGAAGACAGAAAATCTGCTCTGATTTATGACTCAATTCTGAATTCCTGTTTGTTTGTGTTCCTCTGTCCACGTTAGAAAGGTTGAAGAGCACAATCCTGGAGTACTGGTATTATTTTGCTGAGCAGCAGTTGGTTTCAGGGCTTTCCAGGTTTGATTATTTTGATCAGCATTAAGTGAACAGGTGTTTTCAGTGCAAATGGTTTATTTCGGTAAAATAAACCATTTGTGAGTCCTGCCTGTGCTAACAAGGCAGAAGCAAATTTGGCATGTGTGTCACCATTCAGACATCTCAGACAACTTACTGCTTTGTATCCCAACCACCACCTTTTGGGGCCTTGTTTTTGTAAATTCTGTGCCTCTTTGCTGTCAGTTGTTAGAATCTGGACAATTTTAGTGTTCTGAGTTGAAATCTGGCCACCTTCTCTATGGCTTGGAAAAGTCACCTCTAAAAAGAAAAACTTCTGTTACTCTATTCACTAGAGCTGCTGAAATGTTCTCAGTTTTTGGTGTGGGTACAGATGTGACACCTTATCTAAAGACAATGCTCAGTATACAATAGGGCAAGTGAGGTTAAAAGTCATTATTTTTTACATTACATTTGATGTTTGCTGTATCAAATGCCTCCTAAGTTGCACTTAATGAAAACTAATTTATATGTCAATGTTATTGCTCTGCTGTAACATTTTGATAGCTGTGGAACTTTTGAAATGAGAGCTGAGGAGGCAACCATTACTGCTAAAGCAAAATGTATGTTGTTAGGAAGCCATATAACATGCAAGAAGAAATCTGTGTAAGTGTAGTGGGCTGACCCTGGCTGGGTCAGGTACCCACCAGAGCATCCCTTGCTCTCCTCTGCAACTGGACTGGAGAGAGAAAACATAATGAAAGGTTTGTGGATTGAGATAAGGTCCAGCAGAGACATCACTCACCAAATGCCATCATGGGCAAAACACGTACAGACACGCACAAAACATATACATTTGGCCCAGTCTTCTTTTTCACCATTCCTTGAACCATTTCCACGTGTGTCTGTGACACCTCTGATGAATGAGATGGTCGGGTGTGGCCATGGAGTGTAGCAGGACTCTGAGTCTGTGGCAGAAGAATTATATATAGATGTATTATGGGGGTTAGGTTGCATAATTCTGATCTGCATGGCATTCACATCTTAAAATCCATAATAGGATCAGTGGAAGTTAAGTAATGCAATCCAGATTAGTCAGTCATTGCAGAACTTAAGTGACCATTTCTTAGCTCTAAGTCTTAAATATGAAAGTTTTGAACTCTGCCTCTGCAAAACACTGTGATGCTTATGTTTGTATCCAGGTGCTAATGATGCATTTACAAAAAATGAAGGTCAGGTGGATGTTCAGCCATTTTGAGGAAAATTTATTAGAGGTCATTTGGGAATTTCTTCTGCAGTAGCTTTCATTTGCAATCGTGTGAGTTAAAACACTGGGTGGTCATTACACACATCTTAATAAGGATTTAGCTAAATTGAGCTGATTAAATCTATATTAGTACACCAGCAAAGTCAGATTTTGTTAAGTTCTAAGCAGGAATCCTGTTATGTTCTATGCAGAAATCTTGCACAAATACACAATAATGTTAGAGTCAAATCCTTATCAATTCTAATGCTTTTCAGATAGATCTAACTCATCAGAATATCAAAGTTTCATAAATTATTCCAGTTAATGATTTGCCATAACCTAGAATTATCTGGATAGAAGTTACTGCTACGTGTTGGGAGGATGGAGACCCAGGTGGGAGGATGGGGAACATGTCTTGTGATGTTGATGTGGCAGATGTGGTTGATGTGCAGAGCAGTGTTGCAGTGGTGATCTGTGGTATCAGTTGTTCAAGAAGTTTATCCTATCCTTTTTGAGCATGCTGATAATGTGTTTTGGGATTAATATATGCTTGATTTTGGTGATATTTTAAATGCTTTAAAGTGAGGCCAGTTAGGACAGCATTGCTACTGGAATAATCAACCTCCCCTTCCTCCTACTCTGTTCCCTTCCCTATCTGGCACCTTAGGTGGCCCAAATATTTGTGTGTTGGGCAATGTACTTCACTGTGATGTTCACTTAGATTAAAACTAGCGTGGGAAAAATATCCTGATTAGTTTTTCAGTATTTCCAGCTAACCATGTTACTAGATAAACACTCACACTCGCCCAAGAACGGATGACATGGAGTGGGGAGCAAGAAGATGGTGACAGTGCAAAACTGCTTTTTATGGAGGCAGTGGTGAGTTGTGCCAGCCTAAAGTGTGGCTTGGTACCAAATTTGGGTAAATCCAAGGGAGAAAACAGACTATTTAAGTACACTGGAAAAGGCTGCAATCTCATTCATTCACAAATGGTTGTACTAAGAAGTAATTATTCTGTGAAGAATATGCAAAAAATGTTATTTAGAATACTGTTCTTAATGTAATATAAGCTTTCATATGTTTATTTATTTCTTTTTACTTTTTGACTTGTGGCTGATAGTCACCTAGAAAATCAGTTCTCAGGATCCTTCAAAGGGAAAACCCCAAATATTTTCAGAAATTATAGTGGAAGCTGCTGGCCAGCAACCAGGGGCAGATTCATTGCCGTCATTTCAGCCCATATGAGATAGGAACAGGAGACACATTGCTGTACCATATGCAGAAATGTGCTGTACAGGGAAACTGTGGCCTAATGCACTGAACACAGAATGACCCATCAGCAGTCCTGGTTCTCCTCCCAGCCCTGCAACCCTGTTTTCTGCAGTCTCTGCCCATTCATTTAAAATATTTCCAGGGTATGGTGTGATGGAACAAGAGCTTGCAGTGTAGTTGAAGAGATTTCAGCTGAGATGTTGCGGTCAGTTTTATGCAGATTTTTAAATTCATTTCAGGGCACAGTTGGGTAAGTTTCAACTTATCACTGTAGGGAGGTCAAGCAAACCTGTTCCTTTTTCAGTAAAATGAACAAGGAGCATTTACACAAGCGTTTAATATGTTCAGTCATGAGGAAGTTCCTACATCACTTGACTTCCATGGGAGGATAATTCTTATTCCACCCTGATTTCTCTCACTTCTAGAAATGAGAATGGAAATATCCACTCTATTTTTAAGGATCCCTCAGATATGCAAA
The DNA here is from genome assembly GCF_029582105.1 of Oenanthe melanoleuca. Lineage (NCBI taxonomy): Eukaryota > Metazoa > Chordata > Aves > Passeriformes > Muscicapidae > Oenanthe > Oenanthe melanoleuca. The sequence goes on from NC_079339.1 coordinate 31,238,672, forward strand.
AAGATACAAAACTCTCTCAAGCTTTTCTGGTCCGATAGAAGCAGAAAGAAATCAGGAATGGATAAGCAAGTTCTGAATGGAGTGTTAACTCAAGTGCAAGTGAATGTTTCACATAGTCTTTGCTTTAGAAAATAGACTGCACAGTAACAGGATAGCAAAGAGGGAGCTTGCCTTGTACCACTTCAGGTGCCCAGTTGCTCCAATGTCTTCTTCCACCATGCTTATTTTTGCCCTACCATCAAAATAATTTGGTTTAAAAGAATGTTAAACCCAGAGACTTTCTGCACTGTAGTTGTTTGTTTTCCTGCAAATGGTCTTGTGCTGCAAACCAACGTGATGACTACTCTGTATGTGCCATTATTTCTGGAAGCCATACAGAGTCGTGCTAAATTAACTAATGACATGATTGTACCATCAAACAAATTCAATTTAATCATTATACATGCATTTTGCCTCTTGGAGAAAAGTTTTACTTGAAGAAACATAACAAAAATCTAAAACACCAATACAAATTTATTTAAAAATCAAGCATCCAGTATAGATGAGAGTTTTGGTATTTATACTGTATGTTTCCATTCCTACTTTATGACTGCAAGTTTCCATTCTTACTTTTTTACTATGGAACAAATTCACCCTTTTATTTTAGTTAGAAACTCTGTATTTCGTCTAGAGTAGAGGAGATTATGAATATTATTTTAGAATTGTAGTCTGCTTCAGATCTGGGCTATTTTTAATTCAATTTGCTTAAGAGATTTTTATTTTTTTACCCAAGAAGGACTTGAAGGAAAAAGTCCTGTTACTTACTTCCCCAATTCAAGTTCATCATGTGTAACCCTAAAAATTACTGCTTCTAGTTATCAACCCTGGTTTATATACTTCTGGTTTAGTGACTAGCTTAGACCAGACACTCACCTTTTAGATGGCCAAACAAACCCTACTTAAGAGTACTTTCTGTATTGTAAAAGATGATTAGTCTGGCAATACTCTAGGGTCTCTGGGATCCTCAATTGCTCTGATGTCTCTCATTTGAGAAATAAAACAAGGTCTTGATTAGCAGTGTTTATTAAAAGCCCTGTGGCACTTTTTGCCCAAGCTGACTATAGATGGGTAATCACATCGACGGTTACATAACGAAGATAAACATTTCACGGCATTATAAACTCTCCTGCTGTGAAGCACAAGCCACCCACCAACTGCCTGATTTTAGGAAGAGCCCTCTCTATTACATAAGTGTTCAGTATGGGGGTTTCTTGCACCTGCCTCTGAAGCATCTGGTACTTGTCACCTTCAAAAGCAGGATTCAAGACTCGATGGACAACTAATCTGAGCCAATCTGGCAATTTTTATGTAACCAAAGGCTCTTTGTGACAAGGGGACATGTCATAGTCCTCAGTGATGTATCTGCTGAGTTCCCAGGGCTATTTAAAATGGGTATTGTATGATCTTCCTTAAAAGTTCATTTTTAGGCTGCTTGATACAAGGTAAGATTGTAGGAATCGCTGTACAAATGTGCGAGTGGGACTGTATTCATATGTGTGATTGTGGGTGACTTTTAAGTACATTTCTGTTCATGAAGAAGCAATGAATTGCTAGCAGAGAAAGTGGGAGTACTATTACATAAGTTGGAGCTATTCAGGATATCTTTAACTCGTTCTCATATGCTTGTGCATTTTTCCTCTCCTTGCAGAAAGTGCAGAACAGGTGTAACTATTTAACATCGTCTGTATCTCACCCTAGATTCAGCTCCTCCCTACAGTGTTAGTGTGGATTCCTGATTGCTCTTACAAACAGATCACACAAATGCTACCAAAATGCTTGTGAAAGAATTTACACAATAAATTTGTGCAAAGGGACTTTATTATTTATAAGAAGAAAAATTTTAGATACCTTCTGCTGAAGTAACATTTTTTATTTCAAAGCAATCTGCAAATTGCAAATAGGAAATGTGCTCTTTTTCAGGAAGGTGTATTGGGCTCTGGGATGGTGCATGGTCATAATCAACTAACTTTCTGTCTAGGCCATATTTAAATCTCACTGATATTTCTAAGAGTTAAGCTCATGCATACAGCTGATGACATTCTTGACCTCTTTGTGGCTTTAGGATACTGGAACTTGCTGCCTGTATTAAAACATGTCTAAGCATTTCCTAAACAATAGTCTTGTAGTGTACAGCAACAGTGGCACATTTTATTGTGGGACATTAGCAAACTGTATCTAATTGAAACATAATACTCTTTAAATAAAAAAATAAATGGCAACACTAGATGCTGTTCCTTGATAATGATATTTAATATTTTAAACATCAGTTTAATCTGAAACTCTTCAACCAATAGACTTCTTGAAAAGCTCTCCAAACATTTTCATCCATTGCTGTGGATTCCAAATGTATTGGCTCTTTGTCTTTTTCCTGGTTGCACTGATTGCAACTGTCACTGAGTCACACAGCTTGCTTTGGGCCTGCAGCCAAGCTGATTACAACAACAACTTGTGAACCATAAAAAGGTAGTCTTGGATCTCAGAGAGAGCTGAGTTATAAAGGAAAAGGACACAATCCTTCTGAGAAAAGACTGGACTCAATAAATACTTTTGCATTGTTCTCTCTACTTTCTGAAGAATAATTTAGTTATCAATGGTAAAATTAATTCTTGTGGGACATCACAGTCAGCTACAAATGGAAAAGATGTTGAAGCTGTCAGTAGTCTGTCAGATGTTAAGGCAGTACATGTTAGTGGACAGATCACAGACATATAACTTTAGGGGCAAAAAAATTTATTAGCTCTTTTCAGTGTATTTCAATGTTATGTGGGTATACTCACACACCAACTCTCTAGGAATATTTTATATTTCCAGGGTTTAAACAATAAAACCAACAAATTTCTTTTTATAGTGACATTTTATACAATGGATGGTAAACGTACCAAGTAGGAAGGAATTAAATTGTTGGCTTTTGGGAAGCCTGGAAGACACTGTATTTGAAATAATATCATAACCTTTTTGCATGGCTGAGTCCCCATCTTACACAGGACAGCATGGCACACATAAATCATTTGGGCAAAAATAGTTTGCTTCCAGTATTTTAGCCCTATTTGATTAGTTCAGTGGGGCTGGGTATATAGATAAAGGCTTAAAGGGTTCAGTTACCTTGCTGAAACATCAATACAAAAATGAGGTTTTGCATAGAAAGCTAAAAGAATTCTATAAAGTAATAAGGACAAAAAACATAAAGTTAACTCACGTGGCTGTGCTCACATGGGCACCTATGTTAGATAATTTCTCTGTTGTACTGACCAGTTAATATTAGAACAAACTGTTGTGTTAGAACAACCTAATGTGTTTCTCCTCCATACTTATTGGGAAGCTGGTCTCTCTCTTTATTCCCTAATTAAAAGAAAACATCTTAATATCCAGCCTAAATCTGTTCACTCAGTCTATTCAGATTATACCCATGTGTTTTATGATGACACTGTCTGATACCTTTAATAGTTATTTCCCCACTTGGTGTATTCAGTCCCCATACTCTAGATCCACCAGACCAGTCTTCCATTTTCTTCTCACATGCCTGGCTCTCCATTTCCAAGAGCAGCTGAATAGCCCATCTCTGCAACTACTTTAGCTTGAATTCATTCTTCTTGAACATGAATAGTGCAGAACAATTCATATGAGTTATTGCCAGGGTTCTGCACTAATGGTATGAATTCTTCCTTATCCCTGATACAGCCTATCAACATTTCACTTTTTCTTTGGTTACACTAGATTGGTAGCTCAAATAGTTTTGTATTCAGTTGATGTTTACATGTTCTTCTCCTCCTGGGTCCCCTCTAGCTGAAAATCTTGTATCTTACTGTAAAACTTTTGTTCTTAGTATCAAAATGCTTGATTTTAGCATTTGAATTTATTTTCTGCTTCTCCAGTCCTCAAAGCTACCCAGTTTTTCTAGTGTGGTATCTCCCTTCATTGCCATTTTTTTGCTTTGCCAGTCCATCTCATAACCACAGCTGTTTTCAGTGACATCTACATCCATCCAGATGCAAATAGGACTAATCCAAGAGCAGTTCTTTAGGAGCTCTACTTGCTGTCTTTTTGCAGCTTGATGATTTCCTTTGAACAACTGATGAGACACATTTGCACTTTGTAAGGTGGCATGGAGACCACTGCACCTGCATATATTTTTAAATGAGATTTGAAGAGGCATTTTGTAAACAGAAGTAGTAAAGACAGGGTAGCTGTTTCTTTCCCAAAGATAGTAGAATTATCATTCAAGGCCTTAAAGCTATTTTTGTCCATCAAATTTCCCCCGCTACCTCAGTCTGCTAACATTTGCAGGCAGTTTACTAGTTTGTATGAGAGCATGTTAACAACTTCAGAACAATTAAGGGCAAATAAACAGTATTAATATTCAGAGTAAGTGTAAAGAAGTGTGATTTGATTTTGATGCCTCATCTGATTTAGAATTCTGATTAGAAGGCACTAGAAAACCTTCAGCATGACTCCCCTTTCATCCAAGTTTGATTAAAAAACCGTGGAAGTAAAACTAAAAGCCTTTGTGAGAAAGAAGGTTGTCAGGTTCATTCAGATCCAGAAATTCAAATGTGCTGGAACAGTAAAGCAGAAACCATACTTAGTTTCAGTTTAATCTGCAAATCACAAAGCTACATCAGAACTAGCAACAATTTATATAATTCTTTACAGTTCCATTATACAAGGCAAGACATAAAGAGTAACAACTGCTATCTGCTTTCTCTCGTTCCTTAGGTTGTAAACTGTTTGAGGTAGGGCTTGTTTTAAGATTATTCTGTTTCCATAGTGCTTAGAAAAATGGGCTCTTTTTCTTAGTTGGCACTATTGTAAGAAACACCATTTCTGAAGAAGTATGGACAAAAACTGCCCTGTTGTCAATGAATCATGGATAATAGTAATGCTTTACATATTTCCTTTTAGCCTCCACATTCTGTAAGGATAAAAAAAAATCTCCCACTGTAAATAACAAAGTACATGTATTTTCTGTACAAAGAACAGTGTTCAGTTAATTTAATGACTAAATCCAATTCACAAATATGTGAAAAAAATAGTAAGGTTTTAGAAACTATTTTTAATTCTTTCCATTGTACACACCAGCTGCAACATATATGACATGACATTCCTACATCTCTGATCTTTCCTGAGAAGGGAATTTTAAACCCCGTTCTTGATTTTCTGAGATTTATTAAAATGCTTCAGCACAGCTGAATTGTGCAGGTGTAAATTGTCTGTGTGTGGGAGGAAGAGACAGAATTGCTTCTCTTCAGCCTGATCTGACTTACACTACAGCAAGCAGCCTTTTCTCCTTTTACGAAATGTGTGGTAGTTAAGAAGCATCCTGCTCCTCTTGTGATCTGGTGTACTGACAGAGTGTTTCCAGTTATTCATTCTAGATGGAAATGCAGACAAGTACAATGAGGAACACATGGCTGGAAATGTGCTCTGGGTTTTTGGTTGAATTCTTCCATTGCTAAATCAATCTTCTAAATGCTTGTGGAGTACCCTTGTTTCTAAAATGTCTTTCTCTCTCTCTCACACACACACACACACACACACAGACACCCCCACACCCTCACTCATCCACAGACACATGCATGTATAGCCTGCACACATACACAAGGCGTGTGCACAGATATACATACATGTGTATGAACACATATCTCATGCCTGAATCACAATGGGTCAGGTTGGAAGGACCACAGAGTGTCATCTGGTCCAACCTCCACACCATCCTAGAGCAAATGGCACAGGATTGTGTCCAGGCAGTTATTGAATGCCTCCAGTGAGACTGGAGTTTTCCTCATATTCAAATGGAAATTCCTGTGCATCAGTTTTGTCCATTGCCTCTTTTCTTATTGCTTGGCACCACTGAGAAGAGTCTGGTTCCATCCTCTTGACCACCTCCCTTCAGACAAGATCCCTTCTCAGTTGTCTCTTCTTGAGGCTGAACAGACCCAGCTCCCTCAGCCTATCCTCAGAAGAGGATGCTCCAGCTGTTTCTGAAAATTTATATCTCAGTTGTCCTTGAAAAATTCAGCATTTCAAAATTAATAAACATTTTTAGCTATTTTCCTTCCATGATATTACCTACTTGGTAATCCATACCTGCTTGGTAGGCTCTGATGCTGCTGGTGTCAGAGTGTCTACGATTCTCAAAATCTGGGCTTCGTTGCACTGGCCACTGAATGGGCATGTAGAGAGTAATCCAATAAGGAGTGGAAGTCCAATCCTCTTTGCAGACAGAAATGGGAGGCATCTACAACTATTATCTGTCCTTTGCCTGGAATTGGCTAGGGACAGTAGACTGAGTGTGACCTAGATCATCAGAGGCACAAGTGTATGTGTTGTATATTTTTTTCTGCTGTGATTAGCCCAAGGTTGTACTGAGTCCCTGTTGTAAAAGCATGAACTGATTCTAGATCTCTTGATTTCACTCTAATATGTTAACCACACATTATTTTCCTGCTGTCACTTGAAAATATGTGCCTGAAAGTGCTGTGTATCTGAGATTACTGGGAACTGTTATTTAGCTTGACTGGCTCTGCATCAATTTAGAACAGTAAGAGTGGGCATAGTAAAAGTGGACTGGTAAAGCAATTTAAGAAATTAAGAAATTAAACCTCGAGAGAGCATCAAAAAGTGAAACTTTCTTGGAAGAAAGCAGCTGAATGACTTATATTTTATACAGAAATCCACCTAGTGTGCAAAAGCAAATGTTAATCTAAAAGCAAATTACTTTTTTTCAGTCATTTGACTAGAGACATGCTGTGCTTCGGACACAGACTCCTGGCGAATTGCAAAAGGCCATCCAGTGAAAAATACACTTTGAGCATGTTCTTTGGACTTTTGTCTTTTAGATTATCATCAATGAAGTCTTGAGATACCATCTCTTTGCTGATATGCCCTCTTAAATCAACATAGCAATTGCCTCTTTTAAAATAAAAATACCATCTGAGAAGCACTCCTATAACCACTGTTCAAAACAGATAAATAAAGTAAGTTTATCTGCAGGCATGAGAAGGAGTCAAACCAAACAGTCATTCAGCACATTTGTCTATTTTTGTCCCTGATCTCCTGAAACCATCAGAAAAAAATTCCTTCACAGTATTAATGATCTGATAGGATAAATTATTTTTGTTAAAGTTTTTAAAAGTGCAAGAATAGACAAAATGGGACAGATGTCATTGAAAGAATCAAGGGGGCCATTTTTCTTGATCTGGTGCTAAATTTCTTAGTACTTAGAAACTTTCAAAATCTGGTGAATTTTGAGATGGAGAACTTGATTACAGTATCTAGCAATAAGTTTTTGCTGGCTTTTATTACTTTAGCATTTATGTAGATGACATTTGACTGTAGCAGTTAACTTGGACTTTCAAGCAATCTTTGTTTATGGCCTATTGTTCCTGCATATATTTTCAAGTTCTATGCCATATGAGTCTTACTGTTAGGAATTTTCTGTTCTTCACTATATTTCTTATCTAATAAATATTGCAAACTTCCAAATATGCATATCTTTACATGTGCATTTTCAGTTTTGCTTTTAGAAATGCTGCTTCGCTTTTTATGGCCTATAGGTTTGGAATCAAATTTCTACCTGGTGTGAGAATGTAAAATTTTATTATCAAGAAACATAAGCTTATTGCAACCATGAATATATATGAAATGTAAAAAAATAATATTCTTCTAGATTACAGGAAACAGTCTCTTTGATATCTGCCATCCCAGCAGTGCAAGGCATGTCTCCAAAGGAAAGACACTGTTACTGGGAATATATAGCTTTGCAATAATTTGCAAATAAACACTTTCTGGATCTCATGATCTAGGTACAAGGCAGCCCTGAAGCAGTCTGACCATGGGACTTTGAGGATGTGAAAGGAACTGCCTCTTACCACTACTAATCTGAACATTTCAGCCCCATTCAGCTGGGTTTCATCTAGATCAGGGTGTCTGTCCTTTAATCTTTCCACATATTTTTCTCTCTTCAACAGTGTCAGTGCTTTTATTTGATTTTCCATTAGAAATAGAGTTGTAATCAATGGCTTCAAGATTGGTGAGTGTCTGACATTTGCTTTGGGATTACCTCAGTCTGTGAGACCATTGCTGTCTCCTATGTTGGCTGTGAGTGTGTTTCACTGATCATAAATGCTGGCTCCTGTGTCATGATTGCTTCTGTTAATTGAAACACATGGGAGACACTTTGCCAGCATCTTAATGAACCTCCTGAGAATGATTCTCTTGTGGTTCAGCTGCCTTGCCGAAACTCCCAGATCTTTCATTTTCAAATTTTCCAATTACATTTCCATAGACTTTCATCATTAGCTCACAGATAAGGTAAAGAAAGATGAAGCCCAAGATGTGGTGTATGCTCTTGATTTCCAAATAACACAAAGATTCTTCAAATGCTGTAGACCACAGAAAATTTATTATGCAAGTCAAGCTATTTTAAGTGAAAAAAAATTCAGATGCAAAAAAAACCCAAAAACGCTGTTGTACAATTATATATATTTATGTTTCAAATGTTCTCATGGGATTCAGAAACACAGAATAGATGCTGCTCTCAAATTACTCACAGGATTGCTATAGAAGTCATCCTGCTATTCTTAGAAACAGTTCTGAGAACACTTCTTTTGCTGTACCATCACGAATAAATCCTACTTCATCTCAAAACCCACAGAGATTCAGAAGCCCTTTCTGTGCCACCTTCAGATGGATCAGGATACCCCATTCCTTCATTTTGGATGAATCACTGGATCTTTCCAAGCAAGATTGTTACTAACACATAACTACCACCCAGGTAAAAGAAGTGGTGCTCTCTCCTCTCACTGCTGAGCGAGTAATAACCAGCTGGAAAAAGCAGTAGCAGGTACCAGGCACTACACAAAAGGCTAGAAAGTCAATATTAATCAGCCAATGTGATGAAGAACTGACCTGGAGTATTTTTCTCTAGCTTCAAATAATTCTCTTTATCTTTAATATTACATAGGAGTCGCTTTACATAAATCATGGTTCTCAGGCTGCATCTCACAAAATGTGATCAGCATTTAAAATAAAATCCCTTTCTGTCTGACTGCAAATAATATTTTAAGGAGAGATCCCTTATAGAGGATCAGACTATTTGTATCTATTTGAAAGCTTTATTTTTAGATTTTAAAACTGTCCCCGATTTGGCTTCACACTTTTCTGATTTTGTGTTCTCTTTTGCCATCCATTTCCCAGCTCTAGATATTTCTCTCCCTTCTTTTTCTGCCCTTTTCTTCTGTGAGTCATTCTTCTATGTATACTACACATCCTTTTTCCCAAATGCATGTGTCTGGTAACTCTTACATGGAAACTAGAACTGGTGAAAATTGCAGTAATGCACCTGAAAAAGCGACAAAATATTAAGATTTTTGTAATGGTATAACTTAAAATTTTATTTTCTACTTTCAATAGGTTTCCTCTGCAATATATTGGTAGTCTAGTATATTTAGCATGATATATGAATCTCTCAGATTTTGTATTGCAAAAATAAATGAGTAAACAAGTCTTCAGGATCAGGAAGCAGAATTATATCTTCTCAGAGAAGAGAAATGTCCACTAAGACTGGCAGGTTCACTAATGATCCATTGAACTATCTGCATGAGAAAGCCTTCCCTGTAAAACCCTGCAATCATACAGCACAGAATATTCCTGTGAGGCATCTGCTTGGGGTTTATTTTACGACTTCCATGTTGTGCTATTTTGGCATGACCATCATTAGGCTTTTGAGGTCTGAAACAAACCTATAATAAAATGCTATTTTTTCAGTATAGTTATAAAACACTCACAGCATGAAATCCATCACTGCCTCCTCATACACCACAAGTTAGGAAATGGTGTGGGATCACATTTGCCTGTTGCTATTTTCTTAATGTAGTTTGATTTTTTTTCAGCTTTTTAAAAATCTTTATTTTATTTTTTAATCTCTTTATTTTTTTTTATTTACAATCCTTGTATTTTCGATAGAGGAGAGTGAGCTACCAGAAACTAACACACAAAGAACTCTTCAAGATACATGAAGATAAGGCAAAAAAGAGAGAAGTCTGAGGAGAAAAGTGCCACATTCTTTGAGAAGACAGTAGGGAAACCCACTGATAAAATGTGACTTGTGCCCATTTTTCTTGCTCTCATTTGAAAGAGATACAGTGTTAGATGCTATCTGACATTAGAAAATACACAAACACAAATCTACACATGCAACTAATTTAATCAAAGGGATGGGATGGGTGACTAAAACAGATCAAATGCCAAAACCAGACTTTGCCACAAGAAAAAGTGGAACTGGGAATGGAGTGGGTGAAAAATTTAGTCCATATGGTTTCATTTTTGATGTTCAATGACTTTGTCATCTGCTAAACACAGAGAGATGCAACTTGAAGTATGTTGTCCTGGTTGAACTGTTTGATGTCTTCTTTACCCATATTTTCCTTTAAAGAGCAATAAATCACCAAGGGCTACTGCATAACATTTCCTCATTATTCAAGTAGAGGCTGTACTTCCCATCACCTCCTAATGTAGCTTGATACAGAATCCATGGAGAGAAGGACAAGAAAGTGTGGGGTGTTTCTTACCCTGCAGTAAGATTGGCTGGTGGCCTGTGGCATCCAGGGGAAGGCTTTAAGCAATATTATTTTTCTTTTGATCCTGAAAAAGATTCAGTAGTAAAACCACATTTTTTTTGGTGCAAGTGTCCTTGGATCAGGGTAAGCTTCCTGCTCATGGGACATGTGCACGAGGCTGTGCTGAGATTTGTCCTGGAAAAGTAGTAGGAGTTGCCATATTTAGGGAATTGGGCCAGGCAAGTTCTAGGAAATGGACCTTGCAGTTATGCAGATGAGATATTTTCCCCCTGACCAGAAGTGTTTTCTATATCCCAGATTCTCTTGGATTATAAAATAAGGATATTGGAAGACAGAGACAGACCCTTTGTCGCAGTTCCTCTGGGATCAGGAAGGAAAAATGAGCACAAAGTACAAAAAAGCTAGAATTCATGTTTTGTCTTTCAAATAGTGCTTAAATAGTTAATGCCATTGCCATTGGTTCTCATGAGTTAGAAGTTCAGCTTGGGAGTCATGCAGTACAGCAACATTACCAGCAGTCTTTTTGTTGGGATTCAATTTGGCACAGGATTGCAGAGGGGTAGGATGGAGGGGCCATGGGACCTGGCTGGCAGGTACTACAGCACAGGTGTGCAGTGAACAGCACAGAGCTCATCCTCCAGGTTGTCTCATTGTTATTCTGGTGCTTTATCACTGTGGGATGTGTTTTTCCCCACTATGAGAAATAAATTTAAGTCACAGTACTCTTATTGCTCAAGTGGGATGAGGCATACATGTTTAATATCAGTACCAGCATTTTTGGAAAGCATTGCAGATTGTGTTTCCTGCTGTGTTCAGAATCCTCATCCGTTCAATAAAACAGTTTCTACTCCTGTCCACTCCCCCAGGCAACCACAATTGCCAATTTACTAATCAAAATACTCGAGACCTTTTCAGCATTTTCCTCTTAGAAAAGGCGTATCAGATTTAGTGCCAAGCTTCTGCTTGATCCAGTAACACATTTTTATCAAACTTCCAGAATTGAGTAAAGCATTAAGTACACTTCTTCCAGTATTCATTTTTTAGTGAATTATTCAGTAAGTCTAAAGCAGTAATTGGCTGCTGTGTCTTGTGAAAAATAGCCTCCCCTTTTGCTGAACCACAAGTATGAATATTGAAGGAGCCTGGCAGATATGATTGTTATACAGTTTTTTTTACAGGTAGACCAATAGCTAACATCTCCACTCATATATGGGCAAGAACATTTTAATCTGCAGAGGGATTAAACCTCCAGTTGATGTTTACATTAATTTTACAGGAAAATTTAACCAGATCAAGATTAGGTCTCAAACAAACCATTTAAAATCTAAGCAAATGCATTTTTACTACTCAGATTTTTTTATCACATCTGTGTTATTGGTTGCAAATAAGTTCAAGTCAATGAAAGAGCAAATGTCTGTCATTTAACTCTCTAAGAAAGGTGTTTGTATATAAGCTGCAATTTGCACTGCCTTACTTCAGTAAAATCTATATGAATAGCTCTCATCTGTGTGGAGCTATACTGTGCTCTAGAGCTGTCTAATCAATTGCCAATTTTAATTTCCAAATCAAAACTGTTTATTAGACATTCAAGAGCAAATCTATATGCACACAAAAGCCTGATTTTTAAAGGAACTCAAATGACTTAGAAATAACCCTGGTTATTAGGGAGGAAAATAAACAAGCCCCCCAAACTTGAAGTAAAAAGTATGTTCCCGTGCTGAAATTATTCTAAGTTTGGAGAGAAATTTAAGTATTGCCTATAATTTTATGCAAAGTGGTTAAAGTATTGCCAATTATAATTCCAAATGTTTGCCCTATCTCTGTGTGAGTGTAATGACAGCCAGGTCTCAACTGATCAGAGTAACTAAATTGTATGATGATAATACAGAAAATAAACATTACAAGCAAAATAATATAATTTATTTATTTAACTCTACATGGCATATTCTCTAGCAGAGTATAAGAAGGTCAACAAAGCACATAACAATACCTTATCATGCAAATATTACACATGCAAATGAACTGAAACATGATCATTTAGTTAACAATTATCTTGCTGTATAGAAGACTTTAAATATATTTGAGTATATTAAAATATACAGTAAATATTTCCTAAATTTTAAATCCACATTTCATTCAGCAGGCAGGGAACAACCCTGTGTGTCATATTATTGTCCTGGAACTTCTGCTTCCTAGCAAAGATCAGTAAGACTGGTTGTACTGATAAAATGGAAGTGTTATGAATTTAGAAAGCCCTTTGTGGGTTGGATATTTATGTGTGCTTTCCAGTTTTCATCTTTATGTATGTCTTTCTGTACACACATAAGCACATACAGAATAGAAGATGGAGAAGAATGGTGTAAAGTAACCTGTAAATGAGTAACTTGATAGGACACCTGCATCAAAGAGAATGTTACCTACCCTAAGTGTGAGCCAAAAGCTGTCCCTGTATGTATCTATAGGTGAATCTACAGCTTTGCCATAATGGAGCAGGCTTGGTGACTGTGGTTTTTACAGTGAGGATAGTAATGTTCAAATAAGCCCCCTTAAGGTGGATTTGGGCAAGCTCATTAGAGGAGTTTGTGTGCTGTAACACAGTTAGTAAAGGTTTCAGGAAGTGCTTAGTTTTGTTCAAAGAATGGAAAATAGATAAACTAGTTTTATTAATGAATGAAAATCATTTTGGGCTGGTAATATATCCAAAAAACTCCAAAATCCATTTTGGAGTTTCGTAGTACAAACAGTCATAGTCTATAACTTAACTGAAATATATTATGAACTAATGCCTGACCAGTTCTGTATTTCTAAAGTGGAGCTTTAAAATCTCATTGCACCTCAAGAAAAGACATGGAGAGAAAAAAGTTCTTCTTACTCTGATATGTCAGTCTCCACCTTAGTCACTCCTCTTTCCTAAAGAGCAGCATTGAGTTGCTTATGTGTTCTCTTAACATTATTTTGAAGCATTCAAGAAATAAATCCTACAGAAGCTGCTGCTGGTAACAGGCTTAGTTCTAAATGAAGTTGAAACAGTGATTTTCTCCAACACGAATCAGAGAACCAAGCTAAGTTTTGGTAGTTCTTTAATCACAGTAACCTATGGACATCCATGCTGGTGTAACTCAGTACAGGTTAGTTATTGTCCAGTAACTCAACTTTTGTCAGGTCTGAGATCATGGACATTTGAGTATCCTTGGTGCTCAGAAATTGGTGTTTTGTGCATGAAGGAAATAATAATGCACATCACTATTGCTATCACTACTACTGAAATAGACAAATATAAAACATACATTTATGACAAAAGATTTACAGCACTGAAAATTGTTCCAGAGATTAATAGAGTTACAAGTCTGAAAAATCTGGAAGTTTAAATCCAGCCAATCTGGTCTCAGCACCTTCCTTGATGTTTTTCTTGCTTACTTGCAGATGCAAGGTACTTTTCAAATTTTTTTCTTCTCAGTGTTGGCTGTTGTGATGATGATAATAATGATGAGCAGTGAATCTAATATCTTATAGTGCTCTTTCTGTACCCCTGAGCCCACATTATTATCAGTATTTTATGCTAGGGTTGTAAGATTTAGCTTAGAATAGTTGTACTTTCCCTTGGGGGTTTTATGCAAAAGGCATAGTAGAGATAGAAGTTACTTTCAGTAATGAAACTTTTATGAAGATCCTTTGATACTGCAAAACATGATTTAATTCTTCCTATTTTATAAGTCAATTAAAAACAAGGAACTAAGTTCTGACTTATGTAATGACTACCAGAAGCACTCGTAACTCAGATAATATGCTAGTGACACAAAATTAATGGAGTGAACATTATCAAAGTTTTTCAAAACAAGCTCTTTCTAAAGCAAAGTTAACACTAGTAACTGGTTTGAAATAAGTTCAATTTCTTTTTTTTTTTATAAACATAAGATTATTTCTAAACCCTAATAGTAGAATCTTGGGCCCAAAGCAAAAAGATAAAAAAACTAAGCTGAAAAATAAATAACAACATAACCTTTTTTGTGTGTGTGTGTGAATTTCTGTGTTTTGTTCCATAGAGCATGTCATAGAGCCAGAATCCAGTGCCCTGGATTTTCTTCTTCAAGTTCTGTTTGCCATTGCTCTTTGTGGTGAGTAATATTTGTACTGGAACTAACTGGGTGCAAAGAGTATAAAGTAACATCTCCACATTTAGGAAGATTTTCTACCCAGTTTAGGCTGCATTTGTGCAATTGCTATGCAAGAAGAATGAGTGAAGCCCTTCAACTGTAAAAATGGATGATTCAGCAAACTATTGCTTATATGAGTCACACTTTGTTGAGCAGATTTTTGATCTTAACAACTGTCTACACCATCCTGAGAAAACATTCTGAAGAAAAAGTTGTAAGTGTAGTAACTCTGACCCATTACACCCCTGCTTTGTAGGCAAAAACTACATATTATCTATAGTCAGCTTGTCTGGATCTAGCTGGCAGTTTATAAACTGGACATGTTCAAATTCAGATTTGTTTGGCTACAACAAAAACCATGCTTTCAGATTTTTTGTCCACATACATAAGCCCAGCACTGGCAAACAAATCTGCAGCACAGAATGATTTTATTTAGCAAATCACTAATTTATCATTGGGACAACCAACCAATTTCAGCAGTAAGGCTGGTGACCTCACTTTTGCATAGAAATCCCTGGTGGAGGACTTGTTTTGCATCTCGTGCCTGAAAGTGTGAAAGGATAGGAAAGCCAAAAGAAAGCATTCAGAAATTGCTTTAAATGCTTTTTAAGGGTCAGATTTAACTCTTTAGCTGCAGAAAAGCATTCTATGGTTGTTGTATTTGTAAAATGCTTTTTAGAATGATCTCTATATAAATTAAATGCCCAAATCAATTCTTGTCTCTCTATGAGCGGAACTCATCAGCTCAAATGATGGTCTTCTTTTTTTTTCCTCCTCAAATAGCAGTTTTCTACACAGGTCATAAAAAGTTCAGTCCCAAAGGAGAAACTTTTCAAAGATTGTGTCCAATTACAAACCAGTAATTTAGGTCAGCATGGGTATGTGGACAATTTGTAAGGCAAGATGATGCAAGGACCGGGTAACTGAGTTTACTGCAAAAGTTTTTTGTTGTTTTTTTTTTTTTTTTCTTAAGTAAACCTAACTTTCCAAGGTTGATTACTTCTATATTTGTTGAATTATTTATTCTAGTTAAGAGCACTGCCCAGTCTAAGATTCCCTAGTTTCTTATCTACCCTATTTACATAATTGGCAATGACCTGCATGTGCAAAGCACTAAAAGATTCATTGCTGTCTTGTATTGAGGGGCATCTGCCAGAAATGCATGTTGTCTTTTAAAAGTGGAGGTACTTTTTGGTTACATAATGCTTTCTTTAACAAATTTCAGTTTTAATATTACCAACATGTATACCAAATGTGGAAACCTTTTAAATCCTCAGAGTGTCCACTTTTATGCCATATCACAGGCTAAAGGTGAGCAAGAGTATCCATTTTACTGGAAGTCCTCAGGTAGATACTCTGTGCTCTACATCACATAGTAACTATGTCTCTCACTCACAAATGGATTATTACTTGGAGGGCAACAACTGCAGTCCAGTCACTTTTGATATCCAGAAAAATGCTTTGGTTTTGTTCCTGTGATGAATGGCACAGAAATCTGTTGCTTATATTCAGTACAATCTTTACTATAATAGAACTCCAGGACTACAGAAAAATTTCCCCAGTTTATCTTATAATACTTTACAAAGAAGTACAGTTTAACACCATTTTATAGCTGGAGAAATTGAGTGTGAGAAAGATAAAGTGACAAGATTGAGGCCATGAAAACAGCTAAGCAGAGACAGAAAACAACTGAAGCTGTCCTTGTTGAAGTACTTAAGCCACATTCATGGAGGTTTTATATCATTTTAGACAGAAGCGACATTGGGGTCAAACATTGGGGTCTGCTCTGAGTTTTGGAATTTTGAGTTGTGATCTCAGCTGGGATCAGTCTCCAACTGATTTATGGTTATTTAGTACTAGGCTATTCTTGGAAGAATGAAAATATATATATTTTGCCTCATATATTGGCTAATAGTGAAGCATGCTTGGAATCACTAAAAAGAGAGCCTGTCTTAAGAGGGATGTGAACATAGCTAAAAAAATTCTTTGTGTTTACTGAATTTGGGGGCTAAAATAACCTCCAGTCCCACCAGAAGGCAACAGATCATGTTCTCCTGTAAGTGAACTGATTCTGAAAAAGAACAAAGAGTGAACAAAGAAAACACTTTTCGTTCAGAGAAGTTAAAGGACCACTGCTTAAACTCCACATTTCAGGCAGAGATGAATCTGACAGGAACACACCCTCTTTCTCCCAGAGAGCTGTTCATGGCAAGTCTTTGGAAAAGGGAAAGCCAAACATTCTGTAGCTGCTGAAGCTACAGAAGAAAGCAAAAAGAATTCTTTTTTTTCCATAAAACATATCAGCAGTTAAAACTGTTTTGTCTCACTGGGGTAGAGCAGAGCTGCTAAGCTGGTCTGTAGGTCAGTGTCTTCATATTAAAGGTGAGAAATTCAGAGACTACTCAAACTATAACATCAAGTAAGGAAACTTGATTAGTGGCCTTCATAAATCCAGTCTTCTGTTTAAACAAGAAAAAGGCTTTTGGATTGATTAACTATGCCAAGGAGGGATTTGGAAATACCAGAGTAGAAACCTCTAGCATTGCTCTAGTTCAAAAAGATAATTGTAAAGTAAACAGAACTTTCAAAGCAAGGGCTTTGCTCTGCATAGCAAATAAGCACTTAATCAGGCATGTAAATGGAAGAGAGGCATCTCAGGTATTTTCTGAAGGTAATTTAGGGGCACTTAGGACTGCTGTTATGCGCTTGAGTTGGTACCATGACTGGATTTATAGAAGTGGTCAAAAGGGATTTTGAGAAACTAGATAAAGGCTCTCCTCAGCTACATGGAAGACTGAAGGTCATCGTGGAAATGCAAGAATTGCTAGGAAGCACTTCAGATTTGTTTTTGTTGTTATTGTTTTCTAGTCCCACATTTGAGAAATACGGAAAGAATCTTCCTAAAACTGAAAAAGGATAGGAAAAATCACAGAAGCAGCTGCGCAATACAGAATTGAATTATGCATGCATATATTTGAAGTTCTATATTGAGAAAAAAAAAGATGCAATGAGGAACATGAGGAAGTACTGGGAGGAGGATGCAAATGCTGTGAGGGGAATTACTGTTGTTCACTTCCTCAGCTGGTTGGTCTGCCTAGGGGTGAATTACCGAGAAGATGCATCACAAGCTGTGTCTCTGTGGCTGCAGGGCTGTGATTAAAGCCGACTCCACGCATGTAATTTGCTCAGGTCTGTGGCCAGAGAGGGCTGGCTGGGAGGGAGGGGCTCCTGGCTGGCAGGAAGCCTGGCAGCAGGGGCACAGCAGTGCTGCTGGAGGGAGCTCTGCATCCTGGCTGCTCTCCTTCCTCCCTGTGCCCCACACTGCTCTCAGCCAGCTGACACAGGACCCCTTTGCCCCTGCACCCGTGGGGCTGTTACTGCAGAGGGGAGCAGCGTGGATGCTCTCCATGGAAAGGACTGAGTGCACTTGTTGTCTACCAGCTCTCCAGTCAGCACACACTTAAATTCCTCTGTGCAGCTGAGGTGTGACTTCTGGGAGCTGCTGCATCAGCTTCTGTCCCCTACCACACGTTTCCTCCGTGTAAGAGGTCACCACCAGTTTCCAGGAATACTTAACAGGATACAGTTAGATATTTTTTCCTCTGTATACATCAAATATATCTAGAATAAGGACATAAGTGATTTCCCTAAGCCTTTTCCTTTTTTTTTTTTTTTTAAGTGTTGTGGAGGAATGTAATCTCATCTGCAAAATGGTACAAATTTGTCAAACCTTATTTTTTTCAATTTTGACCTTTGCATCCATAAAAAGAATTGCAAAAACTAACAGAATTTTCCTGTTAACTGTTCACATTTCCAAATGGAAATAAATTGCTTTTAGAGTCTCTCCCCCAAATAAGTAAAGCTAAATTCAGTGGATAGATTGAATGATATATTAAACATTGCTTCAAGCAAAATATCTTTTGTGAAAAAAATGAATAATGAATATTAAAAAAGACACACAAACATTTAGAGTCAGGTTGAAACTTCAGCCCATACAATAAAAGCATGTAGCACTAATGTAGGATAATTCTGTGGTTCTTAAGATTACACTCTATTATGTTGTGCCAATCATTTGCTAAATCTGCCATCAAAACCACATACCTCAGTAAGAGAGTTTTTTTTGCAGGCAGCAAACCTGTTATTTTCCTGACTTAAAGCCATATGGTCTCTCTCAGATTTTCCTCTGCAGCACAAATTTGCTTGTAATACTGAGATTAATTCTCTGTTCAGTAAATGCTTGTGAATCACACCTTTACCCATCTGTCATCCTGTGTCAAACACGTGGCACTCCTGCATCTACAAACATTTCATTCACCTTGGGTTTTAGTGATGCTCTCAGACTACATTTTCCACAGATTTTATTTTTATTGATTCTTCAGTTTCATGTCTGTCTGTCTTATGTTCAGTCTCCTGTGGTGAGTGCACTGAAATGTTATTGTAATGGGTGAAGTCATCAGGCTGCTGACCTGATTCAAGGTAGATTTTCTGAATATAGGCCAAATGATCCCATTTGAATGGACAACAGATCAGAAACTCTCCTGCACAGAGGCTCTTTGAACTGTCATTATGTGGTTGTGCTTTTGAATACGTAAATACTGCTTTAGATTTTGTAATTAATTTTATTCTGGCAAAAACTGATTTTCTTTCCATGTGATTATAATGTTATTAAGTTGTTTGTAAAATAATTGATAAAAGACAATTCCGTGTTGCATTTTTTTTTTTATTTTTAAAGTCTATTTTGACAGTGGTATGTTACCATTTCCAATCTCACACTGAGAGAAATAAATAGGATTGCTGTTTAAGGAGACAACATTCCTTTCCTCTACATGTGTGCACAGGGCTTTCCATAGCCTTTGGTGTTGCCAGTCCTTTGCTGGAGGTTGTAAAGCCAGCTGTACAATGAGAGTAATATGACATTGGGAGGAAATTAAGGAACATAAATCAACAGTGTTTTATGTCCCTGCTGACTTCTACTTTTTAATAGATACAGGTTGGAACTAATTTGGCACCACACTTAAAATATTCCAAGACCTGTTCTTGTTCCTGTTTTCAGAGATCTTACCAGTGTTATGAAGTACAAATCATTCATTGGCTTTACTTCCCATCTTTTTTTTTTTTTTTTCCTGTGTAAAAGCTGCTGACATTTCAAATGACAAATCTAGTTTCCTCCAGTTCTCAAAAGAGGAAGCCTGACTTCAGTGAACATGTGAATCAGAAACTACTGCCAAATGGAAATGGTGTCTTTTAGGGTTAAAACTTCAAAAAGGGTTCCTGTACTATCAGCACTGAACTTACTACATAAATGGTAGCACAAAGCCAGACAATAACCTTCAAATTTGAATATGCAGAAGGTACCTTTACTAGCAGGTCTCCTAACTCCTACGAGAAAAAGGGTTTTGGCAGCCAAACTAAGGAAGTTCTGCTGTCACTCCCATGTCCATCAGACAAGGAAAAGCTCAGGGAGGTATAAAAGGGCAGTGTAGGTAGGTGGCAAAGTAGGGTGACTACTATTTTTACCCATCCTTGCAAGTTCTGAGAGGAATAACTGGATAGATAAATTAAGTAGCAAGCCACAAGGATCATTTTGTAACTCTTTTTACTCTGTTAAACCTAAAGGGGCAGGTAATCAGGACTTCAGCATGTTTGTGAATTTTTAGAGATAAAGTCACACATTTGGTTCACAGATAAAGCCTCTTGGTATCTGAAGAGTGAAAAAATTTTTTGTTCTGTGAAATAGCCTGGGCTGTTTCTCCCTATTTCGCTCTACAAGGTCCTGTTTTTACAAACTTTACTATGATTTGGATGCAATTAAAAGACAGGGTGGGGAAACATAAATTATGAACTATGACAGAGCAGTTTAAAATAGAGTGAAATCGAAATACAGGTGTAAATAATGAAAAAAAAACCCCAATATAAGTAAAAGTTGAGGTCACATCTACTCAGCACAGTCATGCTGTTTTTATCCAACAGAAGCACAGAGTTCAACTGTGCTCATTGCTGCCCAAAGACAGCATGTAACAGGTATCTGCTTCTAAGTACAGCCTAATTTTATTCAGCATCTTTACTGAATAACATGTTCTAAAAGAATGTCTTGTGTCTTTGAAAGAGGGAAGACACCATAGAATATACATACTGTCACAAAAGGAGTTGTATCAGGAATGCCTTCATTGATTCCAGAACAAAGAAAAAAGTTTGTATTTATATCTTTATATCTTTTTCACATAGATCTCTTTATAGATCATATTATTTGCAGTCCTCACTGTCTTTTTTAACCCTTTTTTGAGAAAAGCACCTGTAATTAAAGAACAGTATTAAGCGGCATTAAACCAAAAATGTCTAGTGTGTTCTGAAAAACACCCTATAATATTTAGGAAATTATATCACTATATAAATCACATTTATTATCATAGAAGGAAGTATTAAATTAGAAACAGACATCTGAAATTTTGAGTGACAACACAGTAGACCACAGAGAGTGGTAACATGAGAAAAAGCATAATGACACCCCTGTGCTGGGCTGGTGTAATGCTGAGTGCCAGGGCAACGGGGAGCCAGAAAAATGTTACTTGCCAAATAGTTTTTTTCGCTTTAGTGGATACAGTTACAAGTAACTTTGAATGGCAATCTTGGCATATAAGTGGTTAGCATATATTCATTCCAGAATTTAGGCAGCTGTCTGGTGCAACCTGATATATTTTGTAAGTAGTTTTCCATATAAAATGTCTCACAGAAGGCTTTACAGCTAATCATCCTTTGTATAGGCACACACAAGAGGATACCAGTTGCAATATAATCCATGTTTGGCACATAGAGACGTAGTATAGGCAGTGGTAAGTGAATTAGGATCTACAGTAGAAGCAGACACTCATAAACAGCAGCCAATTAAGAGTTTATCAGCATGTCACTGTGCATAAGGAGCCCTAGTATCTCCCTGGAGCATGGTGGTGTGTGCAAGCTCAGCTGTCATGCCTTGTCACGTTGGAGGTAAGGCTGTGACACTGCACACAGCACTCTGCTGTGTGTGGGAGTAGCAGGATGCAGGATGGCAGGATGGCTCTCCTGTAAATTCACATCACTGAGTACATTTTTCAGAATTAAACCCTCACAAAAATGCCTACTCTACAACACATTCTACCTTTAGTAAGGTAAGGCATCTGGGGACTTTGTCCTAAAAATAGAAAACAAAACCAAAGTGTAAGGTACTGATAAGAAAAGGCACCCTGCATTGTCAGAATACAGATGCTTTCACTACACCAAAGAGGCTGCTGAACAAAGCAATGGTGTCTTGAACTGCTGGACATTCCACAATGTGCTGTGGAATTGTACAATTCCTGTGCTGTGATTGTACAAACTATGTGAACTCATCACTCTTTCAGTGGCACAAATATGACAGAACTACAGTACTTACTATGCCAGTATGAAAAATATTCCTGTTTCCTTCCATTCTCTGTTAGTCCTGTAGAATTTATCTTTTTTCTCAGCACTAAGATGCAAAGATTGCACAGCAATGATATGAAACAGATACTTTCTGTTTAAGCTTCAACTTGTGATCCCTCCATTGTGATCATTAATTGTGCAGCTTAGGGCTCACTCTGAGACTCACAGCTTTGCAGTATTGCTCAGAGGCCATCTGGGACAGAGTTGAAGTATCCTGAATTATCAGCCTTCAGTTTGGCAGCTGAGAGTCCCTAATTGTCTGATATCTGTATTATTACAAAAAGTCTGGCTTCCAGGTTTCCTTATCTGTTTTATCAGGATTGGAAGAGGATTCTTTACTCATGCTTGAAATCCTTCAAGTGCCTTCTGCCTGGATTCTGGATTGCCAGGGGCTTTAGACAGAAAGTGCCGCTGAAATCCAGAAACTCTGAGAGAACCTTTGATCTGGTAAACTTTCCTGAAAAAGGGAAAAATACTTTCCTTTTTGTCAATGCAGAGAGCAGGCATGATGAAGACATTTGCTTTTTGAAAAAGGGAAATGTGGTTCTGAGCTATATCAGAATCCCCCTGACTGTACTTTTAATCCTTCTAATATTTATTGACATGGACCAACTTCTTGCAGTCTCTATCAGCTGCAAGTAGTGACCATCAAATTAAGCTATGGCAGTAAAATTCAAAGGAGAAGAGGTAGGAGAGTTGTGAAACTTTTTACCAAAGGACATTTTGGGTTTTGACAATTTACAGCAATTCAGGGAAAGGTTGTCTCACTGGGAGAGAGACCTGTTGGTCGATTACTGCACAAAGGGTATCAGGATTAGGAAGTCTTCAAATCTGAAAGAATCAATAGACTGGGAAAGTGTATGTTCAATCCCCTTTTACTGGATTTTATGTATCAAGTTATGGATATTTTTGGTGATATAAAGAAATTTCTGAATTCCAAACTGCTGGTCATTGACAATAATAATCTTCCTCTTCTCATACTTTTCTGCAGGTCCCTGCTCTTGCCCAGTGCTGGGGACAGAATGTGGGGCTACAGGGTCCTGTAGATCTTGTACAGCTGTTCTTATGCTCAAGAGTAGCAATTCAGAGTATAATTCAGGATACTACTTTTCCAGTCATCCTTTTAATCAAGACTTTTCAGAGGAATCTTCTGGCACATGCTATTACTTTTCATCTGTCCAGTAGTCTCTGTGGGTCATTCCAGAAAAAGGAAGTAAAAACAAAGTATTTAAGAGAATGACTGTAATTGTGACTTGGTTCCACAGCTACAAAAAAGCTTTGTGCCCTCCCACTATTCACAGTCTTACAGAATATAAGACCACTAGACCATTGGTCTCAAAATTTTTGAGAACAGTTGTTTATATAAACAATTCTTTTATCTTAAAAAAATTATTTGTGGTCTAAATACTGCACCTATGATTACAAATTTCTTATTATGTGGCTTAAAATAAATAAATGAATGACAATAAAAAAATTGCAGTAGACCTTTTTGTTTAATTTCCTGAAAATACAGAAGTGGCTTCTTGGTGGGACTTTCCAGACATATGTACTTAAGTCAGTTTTCTCTGAAACCACAAAAATGTCTCAGAGTTTATGCCTGTTTGTAATTGCACATTTCAGAACATTTCTGATTCTCTGTTAGTCAGAACTTGATGAAATATTACAGGAATGTGTGCTTCAAATTTTTTTTTATGCTAAAGCTAACAAAGGATGGTCAAAAAATCTCCAAGTCAGGCATCTAAGCTCTTTTTCAATAGTGACTTTTCCATTCAGAAGCCCAAGTTACAATGAAAATTAAAGTAATGTATTCATGAAATGTTTAATCAAAGAGAACAAATGTTTTAAGTAATTAACTAGGTCTGTTTTCACACTTTATGTAATGTAAAGTGTCATCCAAGGTCACCAACTAAACTTGTTGGAAAGTCCTTTTTTCTGCCCATATTATTACCAGATGCAAAATATATGGGAAAAGGCTATAGAAATTACCAGAATGGGAAATTAAAACATAATTTTAATAATGTCAGAACAGAGAGACATGTTTTTTCACTGTCTTCTACATTATGAAATTTATTAACATCTGTGCTTAAAAGCACAGTGAATGGGAGAAAAGGTTTCTGAAGGTCCACAGTGACTTTTAATATCCACAAAGCAACAAGGTGCACCAAATGTCCAACTTCATCACTCTATGCATATCATGCTTTCATTTTTAACTGAGTTATGGTGGGATGTGGCAGTTCCCTTACGCAATGAGGTCTATGCATTTTTCATGTTGTTCACAAACATGTTTCAAGTAAATTGTGGTCACACTTTTTTGGTTTCATGTCAGGCACTGGAAATCTGAAATGTGAGTGGCAGACTTTGTCCTCAACACATCAAAACCTGTTCTATATCCTCAAAACTGTGACTATTCTGCAATGTAGATGCTTCCATTAGTCATATGCTTGTATTATTTCATTGAAGGAATGTAAATGTTTTCCAAGGAGGCACAATCACACAATCATACAATGGTTTGGGCTGGAAGGGACCTTAAAGAGCATCCAGTTCCAACCTCTCTGCCATGACCAGGAACACCTTTCACTAGACCAGGTTGCTCAAAGCCCTATCCAAACTGGCCTTGAACACTTCCAGTAATTTGAACATTCCTGTAATTTGACCAAAGAGACTGCTAAATTAAGTGGAAGGGATTTATTATGCTAAATGTATAATACTCATTAGCTTGCTCCTGCAGTTTGAGTATATGCTTTCTAGAAATTCTTTTCATAATGACCTACTGAAAGGAGTTCCTGGATTCCTTTAACAAAAAGGTATTAGACTATGGAAGCAATTTAGATTTGAATGGGAAAATGGAAAAGTATAGGCAAAACTTCAGAACCATGTGGCTGTACTGTGGAAGAGCATAACAAGTGGCAGTATAGGGAATATTAATATCCATTAATCTGAGTAAGTCTGCATCTGATACATAAATTATGGAATGTCTGAGTGTCTAGTTTTCAAGGGATTGCACAGAATACGATTTTTCAGTAAAGGCAGAAAGAAAGGAAGGAACTATGAGCCAGGAAGGAGAGCCATTAATGTTTTCTTTTTCATTTTTGTTTGTTTGTTTGTTTTGTTGTCTGTTTTTTGTTTCTCTAAATAGCACAAGGGAAATAGCAGCTGAGAGAAGGAATTAAGTGTAAGAAGCTTTCAGGAATTGGCCTGGAAATCAATCAGTTGTGAATGAATGTACTTCTCAATTTTGGGTACAATTTAATGGCTGAAGAGCACATTTATGATTCTAATAATATAGGAATGCTTACATTCATTTTGCTGGGTGCATCTTTGGGTACTACAATATAAGAAGGATATAGAGCTATTAGAGAGTGTCCAAAGGAGGTCTGTGAAGATGCTGAAGGGTCTAGAGAGGAAGACACATGTGGAGCATCTGTACAACTTGGCTTGTTCAGCCTGAAGAAAAAGAGGCTCTGGGGAGACTTCATGGCTGTCTGCAACTTCCTCATCAGGAAAGTGGTGGGGCTGACACTGATTTCTTCTCACTGGTGACCAGTGACAGGACCCAAGGGATGACCTGAAGCTGTGGCAGGAGAAATTTAGGTTGGATATTAGGAAAAGGTTCTTCACCCAGGGCATGTTTGGGCACTGGAAGAGGATCCCCAGGGCAGTGGTCACAGCACCAGCCTGGCAGAGTTCAAGAAGTGTCTGTACACTGCTCTCAGGCACAGAGTGTGACTCTTGGGGTGTCCAGTGCAGGGCCAGGAGTTGGACTAAATCATCCTTGTGTGTCTCTTCCAACTCAGGATATTCCATGATTTTATGATCTTAGCTGTTGCCAAGACCTCAAATTGCTGATAAAATTCCAAGCAAAGCCTGAACAGAAAGTCAGGTTTCTGGCCAGAAAACTTGAACCATATTTATTGATTATAGTTTCAGTCATGTTTCTAATCATTTCAGGTGCCACAAATGGCTCTGATTTTTGGCTATTTTACAATTATCTTGAGAGTATCTTTAAAAAAACTGTTTAATTCATCTGTTATATGAAAGACGAAAGAAATTTTATTTTGAAATTCAGGACATTTTACAGCTCTATTAATTGAAAAAGTGTCTGAAGTAATAAAGAAACAGATAATCTGCATTCAGAAAAATACAGTTCAAGTTGATCTTTCTAAAATGAAACAAAGAAATATTTTCTTGAATTTGCAAAAGAACCATTATTCAAATCCATAAAATTTTTATAGGTGTCTTGATAGAAATCTGCTTACAGGGTGTTGATATTAGATTTTGGCCTCTATGTGCTCATTTAGGCCAGGAAACAAGTAGACTAAAAATGGGTATATATTTGAATAGCAAAGAGCTGATTCTTAAATACAAACTTTGAAAGTACTGAAAGCAGGCTTGGGAAGTCTTTGCTCAGGGTGTGATAGAAGGGAAGCTTCTGGAGCCAAGCTAAGGCTGCTTCTAACAGTCCCTTTGTACAGATGAGTCTGAATTTGTAGCTATCCAGCCCTGCAGACTGTACAAGCCAAAGTGAAAGAGACCCTCAGTCTGTAAAGACAAGACTTTGTGTGCACTTGCATCCCTCTTTATCACCGTGCTGCTGATCTTCTCGGTAGCAGCTGCAGAGGTGGCTTCCAGGAATGCTGTGCTTCTCAGTCTTATCTTTCTATTAGTTTTTTTTTTTTTTTTTTTTAATAGAGGAATCCAGAGAGGATTGTGATTCAGAGAACAGCTGCTTCTTTGATGTGCCTCTTCCTGTTCTCCCTGGAAGGCTGCTGTACGTAAGCAGAAGGGCAGCGGAGGGGTCGCAGGCAGGGAGGGCTGGAAGCCATGCCCGGAAACAAGAGCTGCTTCCCTCAAAACACTGAAAGATACCTGCTGCTTTCTGCATTCAATTCCAACAGGAATTGCCTTATTGGGTTAACCTGAATAAAGGTCCTTGGACATGGAGTAATTTCCCCGTTTCAAAGTAAGGAAGCAAGAGGAAACAGTGTCATTTTTCTGATGACTTCTACATTTTAAAATGTCTGTGAAAATTCTCAGTGCAGAGAATTCTTAGAATTTCCTTAGTATGGAAAAATACACTAGTTGTTCATAATTAGAAATAATCTAAAAATCTTAACAAAAATCAGGATTGGAATTATATCTCACTCAAAATATGATTCCCCTGTGCTTCACCAACACCTGGAATTATGCATTTGACTACTAGTGGTAGGCAGAATTGTTTAATTTAGTTTTCTATATACAGGCTGTAGGTTAGGAACAGTGGATAGTACTCTGCAATTTTAGTGATTGTTGTCTGTTTACCATAATTACAGAGATATTTTAAACTTCCACATTTTGTTGTAGACATAATATTAGGTAAGGAATAGCAGCAGAACATTTTGAGTAATCTGTTATTGTGGACATCCTGAAGACTAGCTGATGCTATATTTAGTCACTATGTGGTTAACTGTGACTGGACTAAGGATGTTATTTGATGTTTTGTGTTTAAAGTTGCAAATGTTGATTTTTTTCAGCCTGAAATTGCTCAAATAAAGAAATAATAATAGTCTTAATTCAAATCTGTGCATATGCACACACACAGATTTTTCCTTTTGTTTTCTAGCAGCTAGTTTTTATTGATATAGTTCAATTTAGTTCAGTTAAGTTTCTCTTGAAGCAAACTAGCTGAACAATACAAAAAATGGAAATTCATACCCAACTCCAATGTAAAATTTATAAGGGATATATATAGTTTATATACATAATATATTTTAAAAATATTTGTATGTGTATGTTTAAAAATGTATGTGTCCTCTAGATCCTGTATCATGATCCTGTTCCCACTAAATAGAATCAAAGAGAGAACACTGTAAGTTTAAAAAAACCACACAGAAGTTATTCAGCAGATACATTAAATATTATAATTCTCTAAAAAAGAGCTGTACAACTTAAAAAAAAACCAAAAAACAAACGTTTTTGAAGTGGTAGTATTCCTTGCTGAAAGGACCTGATTTAGTATTTTAGGTTAAGCTGTGACTGGCATAACCTGTGCTTAGTTTTGTGCCTACTGTAAATACCAGCAGCAATGCAGACTGTTCAGGGAAGTTCAGGAATTCCTTTTGAGCAGAGTCAGGAGCCCAAAGACACAGAGGAATAAGGGAGGAAGCTGTGTCATGCTGTTTCCTCTGTGCAGGACAATGCAGTTAGCAAATTACAGGCAGATACAGTTTGTAAATCACAGACTTTACTTGAAAAAGCATAAGGGATCTGTGAAGCAATTTTAATTGATTTTGGGGTAAGGGTAAAGACCTTTATAATGTCTTATGGTTCAATGGTAATATTTTTGATAATCTGCATTGTTGCTTTTGGAAGATGTACAACATGTGCCTTTCTCAGGACACAAAGAATCACCAAAAAAATCCTCTGGATTTCAAAACCAAAATTCAACATCAGAAAACTTAGAGAAATATTAATTTGACAGCCATCAGTCAGTACTTACAGATATTAATTTTACCATTTTTCATGACCTTTCTGCAAGAAATTTCCCTTCCTGTTTCTCTGCTAGTAGAATGGTTCCTAAGCCACAACAGAAGAAAGCAGGAGGTAAATTCAAGTGTCAGCTGAAGGAGTCTGCCTGTTTTTAACACTGTGAGTTAGGGAGTGCTCCAAGAACCAGCCACCTTGAAAACAAGAGAGGAAATGTACTTGGAGATTTAAAATTTTAAGTGACAACACAAGAACTTCAAATTGCAAATTGCTCCTACATTTTTTAAAAAAAGTTCTTCTGCTTTTTAAGTCACGTAGGTATGCCTAAAAATTTTATTCTTTGTTAGTAGGAAATGATTCATGTTTATAGGAGATCCAAGCATGTTAGTTATGGAAAAATCCTAGGTATTTCAGGAGCATACCCTATGTTTTCTAGCTTATAGCACATACACAATTCAAGTGACCATTTAAGATACAGTCTGAAATAGCATCCCTTACATACAGCACAAAGCATTTCAAATCCTCAATACCAATTGTTTTAGTCTCCATACCCATTCTCCTTTTTGCCTTTTCATGGTCCATCTCATTTATTGCAATTGGCCAGCAAGCCAATGTCTACCAGCTGACAGCTGTTTAATGAAAATAAAGTCAAGAAGCATCCATACTGAAGTGTTTCTCTGTCTTTCATGAAAACAGTTTGCATTCTACACAAAAAATTCTTTCGTGGTGTAAGGGAATTGACGTCAGTACTGTTACACCCAGGATGATTTTGGCCCTGCATACCTATTATGCAATGCTTTCACATACACAGTTCTATGATGAACAAATGACTGCCAGATGTGAGAGTAGTATTTTCCCTCTTTTTTCTGAGATCCATGAACAAATTCTCATGTGTGGACTGTGAACTTCCTCAGTGTATGTATGTGTATGCACTTTAAGAATAATTCCATACAAATATTTGAAATGGCAGCATAAGAAAGAATAACAAAAGAAACCCTACATTTATTGCTCTAAAAAAAAAAAAAAAAAAAAAAAAAGATACAATTGATGATTTGGCCTTCTCCCAAAGTCATGATAGAAAGCTTAATAAAGACACCTGTAGTTAAAGATGGTCAGGGTCACAGGATGTGTGGAAGAATCCAGTGACTGGAATCCATCTATTGGCTTTCCAAGTATATCCACAACTTTTTTCAATTAACTGTAGTAAAAAATGATGAAGTATTTCTGCATTTAAGCATGTAAGAACCTAAAAGCTCTGTATATTCATTATTCTGATGGATTTAATCTTGGTTTCATGAGAATAGGTAACTGCAATGATATGCTTTGGAAGGATACTGCACCAAATACTGCTTTGCTTCCCTCATGTTTTTTCCCCACCCTTTCTGACAAACCTCTTGGATTGCTGGTTCTTCTTGAAAAGATCTTCCCACCTAGATAGCTTACTTTACAACTGCTTCTTTTGCCTACTGCCTAAGGTCCTGTTACTACAGTAAATACAGCTCAGGTGAGTAAATACAGCAGTTTACTGCAGAAAATAAACAGGTCAGGTGAGGAAAAACTTCCAGATCATGTTTCCCCAGAATTTTGTTCTTCTATAAATATGGGTGATAAATAGAAAACATTTATTACTTTATCATTTCCTCTAGTTTAATTTTTTGTTTGTGGTTTGTTGTTCTTTTTTCTTTGTTTTATGTGGTAAGATTTTGGTAGCAGAGGTCTACTGGAATGGTTTTTATGAGAAGCTGCCAGAAGTTCCCCCATGTCCAACAGAGCCAGTGCCAGGTAGCTGCAGGATGGACCCACTGCTGACCAAGGCTGAGCCCATCAGCAATGGTGTTAGCACTTTAGATATTACAGAGTTGGGAACTCTGCTGCACAACACCAGCAGCACCCAGGAGAAGGGAGAGAGAACACGTGAGAGGAGCAACTTTGCAGGCACCAAGATCAGTGAAAAAGGAAGGGAAGGAGGTGCCAGAGCAGAATGCCCCTGCAGCCCATGGAGAAGACCATGGTGGGGCAGCTTTGCCTCTGCAGCCTGTGGAGGCCACAGTGGAGCACATATCCACCTGCAGTGTGCAGAGAACACCATAATGGTGCAGGTGGATGCCTGAAGGGGACTGTGATCCCGTGGAAATTCCATACTGGAGACCTTCTGCAGCATGGTTTGTGAAGAACTGCAGCCTGGAGGAAGGACTCACATTGGAGAAGATTATGGAGAACTGTCTCCTGGAGGAAGGACCCCATGGTGGAGCAAGGGAAGCAGAAGAGGAGTTCCCCCTGTGTAGGAAGAAGTGGCAGAGGCAATGTGTGATGAACTGACTGCAGCCTCCATTTCCCACCCCCACTGCTGCTTGTGGGGAGCAGGTACAGAATTTGGATGGGAAGTCAGGCCCTGGAAGAAGGGAGGGGTGGAGGGAACATGGTTTAAGACTTGGTTTTGTATCTCACTACCCTACTCTGATTTGCTTGTTAATAAATCAAACTAATTTCCCCCAGCTGAACTCTGCTTTGCTTATGACAGAAATTAGTGAGTGATTTCTCTCTGTCCTTATCTCATCCCATGAGACTTTCATCGTATTTCCTCTTCCCTATCCAGCTGAGGATGAATGACAGAGTGGCTTTGGTGGGCACCCCACCACAAGGCTGACCCGTCCCCTGAGTGCCAGATGTATTGAACTCTCAGTATTTAGGGCAGATATTAGTAGCTGGATAGTGAGGTGGACTGGTTTGAGCTGTATGCAAAAAGCAAATAGAATGCATCTAAGAACTTCAAGATTGTGACCAAGGAGTCCTTTGAACAAGAAAGAGGGGGTGGGATTGGCAGAGTTTCCATCTTTTTGATTTAACATTAGGTAAAAGAATGCTGAAAATAAGCTTATGTACTTCTTGATATTTCTGAGTGGTAGGCCTCCTTCTTTGGGTTAATATCAGGTTTCTGTCTTTCATCTCCAGTAAAGCTAAGAAAAACTGAGTTGTAGCTCATAGGAAATAATTAAATCAGGTGAAACTTTGAAGAGCCACTTCAGGTGGATTGCCCAGGCAGAGAGAAACTTCAGTCTGATACAGGAAGTCACAGTTGCTGCTGTGTGCATATTTTCAGAAACAATTTATCTTAAATAAAGCACAGTTCATTTGTGAATTAGGATTCATTATTGGTTTCTCTGCCTTTTGGCTGAAGATAGAAATGCATTCTTTTTCCGACAGACAGGAGGCAAGACTCTGTATGAAGCAATGCTCATCTGCTAGTCATGCCCAAACATTCATGGGGAAGGTGGGAAGGAAAAACTGATGGACAACAACAAAATCTTTTCCCTGGCAGTAGAGACTTAGCTTGGGAGACCCAAAGCAGCAAAGTCAACAGGAAGGAAGGGTGCACAGAACAGAATTGCAGAAGCAGAAACAGTCCCTAGTGGAGAATTACTTTTGGGTGGCTCAGCCCATTTTATTTTTAACTTACAAACACAGAGGACTGAAAAGCATGGAAAAACAGAAAAGCTCTGACAAAAGGCCAAGATACCTAGCGTGGAAACAATCTTGAGATCTGTTTCTAGTCAGTGCTGCACATCTGTATGTGTAACAAAAGCACTACCCAGCTCATCACAAAATTAACAACATAGAATGTCCTGAACTGAGAGCAGCAGAGGAATTGTGGATGAAGGCAGAGCACTAGAGCTGGGGGAGCTGGGGAGTTGTGTAACACCTGCTTGCAATACTGTTGGCCCTAGCTACCACTCTGAGTCTATCACTTTCCAAGTTTTCTGAAACAGTATAATATAAAAACCTTAAAACAAAAGGACTGGTATTTCTGCAGAATCCCCTCTCTTATTCACAGCCATCATATACCAATCAATTTCTGAGATGATGTATTCAGTACCCTATGGAACTCTAATGAAGTTATTTAAGGTTAAATCAGACTCAGTTTTGCTCTGTTTCCTTTAGATTTCATATGCTTATTACTCTCAAAACTAGCTGGTCCCTCCTCCTTTTATTTCTGCAACTCATTTCCCACAGCTGTAGTATTTATTCAAAATCCTTGGCTCTTGTTTTGCCTCTCATTCAGCTGCCTGAATAATTTGATCCTCTAGAGTATACTACTTTAAAACTGTTGCACACACCAGATGAGAGATATTTTTGCACCTCTTTTCCAAGGCCAGATTAGAAATGAAATTATTTCTTTTTAGATAGCTAAAGACTGATCTACCCCCCCTCCTTTTTTTCTGCTTGAGCATGTATCTCTCTTTTTCAGTACACACATTGAAACAGAGTCTCTTCCATAATTTTTAGTACTGCAAGCAAGGAGTTGAATGGGAGCCAGGGTATTATTTATTAAGACAGTCTGGGAAGTCAGTGAGGTAAAAGCAAGTAATTTGTTTTGCATATAATGCCCCTTGATGTTATTTCTGTTTGTCATTCTAATATTGTTCTACATCTCTGCTGTGTCAAGAGCAGACAGGAAACTAGTCAAGAGTGGTGTGTCCTTGACAAAAAGTACATTTAGAAACAATAAAATATAATTACTTTGAACATTTGGTGAGAGCATTAATTGTTAATTTCTGAGGTCCTTGTGGAGATAGCTGTTTTTAGAATTACTAGCATTGAAATAAAATAAACTAACCACAGTTTCTTGTCACTTCTGTTTAAATTCTGAAAGGAAATCCCAAGATTCAGGGAGCAGACAAGCCTTCATTTCAAACAGAATCATAGAATCATCCAACAAGGTAATGGGTTGGAAAGACCCTTAAAAATCATCTCATTGCAAGCCCCCTCCACGGGCAGGGATGTCATACACTACATCAGGTTGCTTAAAGCCCCATCTAACCTGCCACAAAACACTTCCAGGGATGGGACACCCACAGTCTCTCCAGGTAACCTGTTCTAGTGCTTCACCATCCCCTGAGTAAAGAATTTCTTCCTAACCTCTACTCTAAATTTGGCCTCTTTCAGTTTAGAACCCTGTCCTGCCATTAACTGCCTGTATAAAAATTCTCTCCACTAATGCCTAAAGAGGGATTTTACAATTCCTCTTTAGGTACTGGAAGTTGCTGTAAAGTCTCCTTGAAGGCTTCTCCAAGAAAGCAAGCCCAGCTCTCTCAGCCTGGAGAGGTGCTCCAGACCCTTGGCCATCTTCAGGAATCTGTCCAACAGGTCCACGTCATTCTTATGCTGAGGACAGCAGAGCTGGATGCAGCACTGCAGGTAGGACATTCTGCACTCTCACAAGGGCACAGCAGAGGTGCAGAATTCCCTCCCTCACCCTGGCCAGCTGTCCATGCTGCTTTTGGGGCAGCCTGAGATGTGGCTGGTCCTCTGGGCTGTGAGCACACACTGTTGGCTCATGTCAAACTTTTCATCAAATAGTAATATAACAGTAAAACAAGTACTTAGCTTGAAACACAAGGATTGAAATCTCAATTCTTTCATCTTTTTAACCACACTTCATCAAAACAACTACGGGATAGCTTCTGATATATTTCCTCTGAACTATTTTTACATATTACAGAATCACAGAATCATTTAGGCTGGAGAAGACCAAGGTCACCAAGTCCAACCTTTGACCAGTCCCCAGCTTGTCAAATAGACCTCAGTGCTAAGTGCCACATCCAGTTGTTTCTTGAACACTGGAAGCAAGAGGCCCAGACTTGGACACAGCAATGTTTCAAGTTCTAGATGAAAATTCAAACTGTTTTTTTCTTTCTAACTGGTGTTAATACCTTGTCTTGGCATATATTGGCCTGGTTTCTGAAAATATGTTGCAGTTAAAGAGTGACCTATAGTGCTGAGTTCAGAACTGGGACTTGGAATGTAGTTTGCCAAATAAGAGCTGGAAATGGCATGTGTCAGTTTTTGTCCATACATCCTTTTAATTATCAATAATGTTTATATATTGACATTGAAATATTTTACACACAAACAAATGTATCTGTGGCTGTATACAAACATGCATATACATATAAGAGGCATGACAATGTACACTTTGTTGCTAACTGAAACCATTATTTGGCATTGCAGAGATCTGACTTAGTCCAAATCAGAAAGGTCTGTAACAGTTTCCTTCTCTGCTACCAGAAAGATTCTCACATTCTCTTGTAAGATACTTGTAAAGTAAAATCTTGTAAAATATTTTATCATTTTGACCCCTTCTGTGATGTCTAGTGAAATCTGACAGCAATCAATTGCTGTTAGTTAATGGCCAACACACAGTTTATAAACTGTAGCAGTGATGTAAGATGCCTTAGGGCATTCTTTGATCTCATGTGCTTTAGCAAAAATGGAACATGAGGCAGTACAAACAATAAAGATATCCCCTTTAACTTGCTAAAGAGCATCTTTTAAATTTGGAACAAAGTTTCACACTCAATGTTTCTCATTACCATTGTCAATACAAAGCTAATGTTGAAGACAATGGTTAGAACATTAATCATGTGGAGAGTGGAGGAAATGTCCTAGCTAAACTGAGTAAGCGGAGGCATTCTGGAGAATGTTTGCTCTAGGAGTTAGTCACCCTTCCACAGTCACAGAGCTGGCTTCCACTAACACAGAGGTAGCTGGCTGTGGGGTTGACTATTTTTAGTATGAATACATAAAGATGACTAACACTGCATCATGCCTTGGAGTGAACACGTAGCATTTGTCAGAAATACATGTTCAACAGAATTTAAAAAATACCATGAGTGACTGTGTCTATGTCTAATGAATTTCTCATAGAAAGGAAGTGATTGAGCACACAAGGCAACTTCTCCATACAAAGAAATAATGAGATTTGTGAGCACAGAGGAAGAAGTGTCTCTCTTTAAATGATCATCAAGGAAAAGAAAGTAATGGAAAAAACCCAGAAATATCATCATATTCCAAATTGTCCTGCTGTCATGATGCTCATGAAGTCCAGTGGAAATGGATGTATATATGAGATCAACCAGATCTCTGTGGGGAGGACGGGATATGTGAACTGTGCACTTTGTTTTAAGTATTCAAAAGATGTAAAATATGTAAGGCTGTAAGATGAGG
The DNA here is from genome assembly GCF_029582105.1 of Oenanthe melanoleuca. NCBI lineage: Eukaryota > Metazoa > Chordata > Aves > Passeriformes > Muscicapidae > Oenanthe > Oenanthe melanoleuca. The sequence continues at coordinate 31,274,346 of NC_079339.1, forward strand.
TGCTGAAGGAGATATGAAACACATTTCTTCGTAATTTTTATCACATAGAAGAAATAGGATTGTGACAACAATCAGTGAATGCATAAAATTAAAAAAGGAAGAGAGAACCAGTATAAACAGCAAGGAAGCCCCATAATTATTCCTTCTCCATATATACACGATACATCTTTTCAACAGTCAAAAGGGCTTTTGAAGTTCAGTTTCTAGTGCACTAATATGTATAGCCAGTACTCAGTCCACTTGCATAAATATCAGAATTTAGCATGGTAAAATGCTCAACTTGTACAACAACTTGGAGATAAAAGGGAGGAGTAAAAGGAGTGAGCTAGTTCAGAGCAAGCAGACAGTAGTCTGTCAAGCAAATGGAAGTATTCTTTCTTGTTTTGCATATAAATCATCTGCAGGTTTCTTTCTATTGCTGCAGCGTGTTCACTTGTTTCTTTTATTATTTTAGGAGGAATATTTCATCACCAACAAGTATTATCTACATAAATGAGCTTGTCTGCCACACCCTGGCATACTACACTGTGGGTAGTACATTACATGAGAATCCGTGGTATAATTTTGACATAATGACCTTTACATCTTCTGGCTTGGCAGGCTTGCTTGAAACTGACTTGGCTGAGCTACTATTGAAATAATAAAACATAAGCATCAGGCAAGAAAGACTCACAGATACACAAGAGCCATATGTAGCTTCCATACAGTGAAGGCTCTGGTTAGAAACTGAAGCTGGCTAAATAAAGTTTGTTGAAAAGTCTGGACAAAAATTCTGCCTCAGGTTGTATTCCATGCAATTCAGTGACTTTTGTACCCTGATAAATGTAGATACTAGAGATAATGTAGCCTGTAAAATCCACAGTGCAATCATGTCAATTTTGATGTTTTCCATTTACTGTGAAGGGTCCTGGAAAGGTCCTAAATATTATTATTTTCTTTTTTTTCCCCCCAGAAACAGCATCAGCTGTCCTCTCTGTATGCAAGAGTATGGTTATTTGTATTAAATCAAGGGTGCTTCTGTTTGAAATTACATAAATATGCCATCTTCAAAAACAGAAAAGAAAAGATGAGATACTGATTGTCACAGATATGCATGGATAATGGAGGTCTTCTCATTAGTATCATAGAATTATTAAAGTTGGGCCAGACCTCTAAGATCATCAAGTCCAGCTTAAACTGACACTGTTGTATTGACCATAAAACCACATCCCCAAGTGCCACATCTACATGCCTTTTGAACATCTCCAGAGATGGGATCTCACCACTTCCCTGGGCAAACTGCTCCAATGCATGACCACCCTTTCAGTGCAGAATTTTTTCCTAGTATCTGATCTAAGCCTCCTCTGGTATAACTTCCATAACTTCCATTTCCTCTTGTCCTGTTGCTTGTTACCTGGGATAATAGACTGACCCCTGCCTCAGTACAACCTCTAGAATCATAAATTAAGGTATGAGAAGACCTCAAAGATCATCAAGTCCAGCTGGTAACTCAGCACTGCCTTGTTCACCACTAAGCCATATCCCAAAGTGCCACATTAGGGGCCTTGAGAGCCACATAGGGAGCACAGCATGGTGTGTTGAAGAGTTGAACCCACTCTGTGTGTTACAGACCATGTGTAGAAGAGCACACAGTCAATGCAATTTCACTGTAGGTTTCCCAGCTGTCTGACATGGCTCCACTGGGAAAATAAGAGGAAGAGATATATTTTACAATTGTTTCATCTTTGCAGCTGGCCATGTCTCAGCTACTGCACATAAAATGGGGCTTAGGAGACCAGACATGCCATCTTCCCACACAGGAGAAAGATGACCAAACACAACAGAAACTGAAAATATAGCTCAGGCAATGAGTCACTCCTTTGTGACATTCTGTGCTATGGTATGGGAAGAAACTTCAGCATATCCTTTTCCTGTAATGTTCAGCTGTGGAGCTAATTTCAAATGAAGCCACACACCTGTCTGACACACCCAAATCCATACTTCATTATGAGGGATGTCCTATGTTTTAGACCCAAATTAACATCAGTCATATAAGGACACAATGTCCTTGTTTCAGTTACAGTAAATTACTGCATGAGAAATGCAGAATCATAAAGTTCAGATTTAAAGCCTTTACAGTCAATTTTTATCCCCTTGCCCTTATTGTTTGTATATTCATTTTAGGATTTTGACTGTGTCATCAGGCTTTATTACAAAAGCTCTCTAAGCCTTATTGGGAATAACTCATTCCTTTATAGAATTTAAATCAGTAAACAAGTTATCTTGTAAGCAATCTTCTGTAAAGACCTTGTCTCAGAAAATATATTTTTTATACTTTGTATGCACTAGGAAGTGATAGCATATGAACTCACTTTTCAATTAACAAAGAAAGTTTTACAAATACCAGAAAAAAAAAAAAATGTAAGAACCATTCCATGGCACAATATTCTCTGTTTGAAGAAAAATAAATCTATTGACTATTTTTTGCTTGCTTATTGTCTTCTTTTGTTTGTTTGTTTGTTTGTTTGTTTGTTTTTGTTCTGTTTCCTGAAAAAATATTTTTAAAAGTCACTCTTCTGAATTGCATTCATTCTGGAGAATTTTCTCTATTTGTTGCAGTAATGCTTATATCTTCTTTTGGAAGGGCTTAGACACTTCATGTCTATCACATATCTATCACTTCAGTACAGCCATCTCTGAGGAGCAATACAGAAACCATTTTAGTAGCAAAAATATTAACAAATGGATTAAATAATAACCCCTCTTTTAATACTTCTGTCCTAATAACATATTAGTTATTTAGATGATTACATACTGAGAAACATCTGTCAGCACTATTTTTTAGCAAATCAAAATCTGCAAAACTAGCTGGTCTCATCTTGCTATAAATGCTATTTGTCAAATTTGTCATCTTTCCATAAATCTCTGAATGTCCAACTTATAAAGAGATCACTGTAAACTTGAATAGCTGTGATTTTCTAAGAAATGGATGAACTGGAGAATGTAGGGGAGAAGAGACTATTTTCCCAAGCTGTGCACATTCTTAATATGCATATATAATTTTGGGTCCTGCTGCTTTCTTCTTTTTGTTTTAAACAAGACTTTGTTCCTGTTTCTGACACTGAAACTATGTCAGATGCAAGGAGGGGACCAAGCTGACAAATTCAGATACCGTTGTCTCTCAGGGTACTTAGTGACAGTAAAAATGGTACTACATTGCCTGCTAGTTCTCCTTTAACCCAACCAGGAAAAAAAAAAAAAGAAAAAAAGTGTTTAAAATGGCAAAGAGATGAATAGGGAGAGTAGAAAGGATCTTGATTATCTTGTTCTTACTGTCTTTAGCAGTAAATATATTGAAAGATTTTTACTGAATTGTAATTTATTGATGTATTGAATTAATTTGCTGTCATCCTTTTTCTCAGTGAATAATACAGAGTTGTGCAGGATTCAGGTATGTTGTAAAATCAAAGAAAAAGCATCAGCTGAAATACAATCCCATTTTTGCCTTAAAAACATATGGTTGACACTACTAAACATAATGCATCACTGAGTCATCCAGAATGGCAAAACACATTTATTTTTCTCTATATTTTATATTTGTTTATGTTAGCTTTTGACAGCATTTTTGCTGCCTCTCACATAAAGTCTGTCCTCCCTGTCACTTTGTGGATCATACAAAGGATCTTAAGGACGGGGTTCTGAGTCATACTCCATCTTGAAATATCCTAATTTTCTTTTTAAGAACCTGAGATTTCAATAACTCTGATAGTTTATGTAAGAAATAGTAACTTTAAATGCACATAAGCTGCAAGAACTATACATTGTGCTGGACTTTTGCTTATTTTTATTCTACTAAATCAATTTACATAATCAAAGCCTAATATAAACATGTATTTATTCATCTTGAATGCTCACCTGTGAGATCAGTCAATATTACTCTTCCTTTCTCCCACCATAGGAGAATAAAGGCTGAGAAATATCTTCTTATTTAAACTTACAACAGATTTAATTAAATTTTCAGACTAAGGAAAATTCTCTCAATTTTAGGCCTTTTTACAAGTGTATTACAAGATTGAACTTTTTACAGAGCCCATTACATGTTTTTCCTCATTTGAATGCCCTGGAGATTTTAGATGTTGTTCTATTCCCCCTTCCCAAGAATGACCTGACCAGAATCTAGCCTCCTACAGAGACTAGATTTATTTTAAATGTCCGTTTCCATCAGGAACCCTTTTAACTACAGAAAAGCAATCAAATACAAATTAAACTGACCTACCTGTGATCAGGTAAGAGAAGCTGAAACTAGAGGGGAAAGAAAAGAGTTGTCAGGATTTTTCTGTCTCAAGTAGCCTAATTTTACTGTGTCCCCAGCACAGAGCAGCAGTGCTCTGTGCCACAGGTTGGTGGTGAAGCTCTTATAAGCCTTGAACTTTTAATCTATTTCTTTTTACTCTAGAGAAATTCACTCACTTCACGGAAGTAGGGATCTGTTTACTTGAATATACAAAGGGAGAAAAAATCCCCTTCAAATTATTAATATCTGATGGAAAAACAGGAAGAATTTTTGTAAAGTCTTAATGTGTATGCAATGCTGAGGAGAAGGAAGCATGGTTCTGTAACTGAAGGTTACAATGAAGGTGCTGCAATGATTCAGATAAGATTGATAAAAATTAGCTCTCAATGACTTTTTTGATGGCTTTTTTTGGCTAGTGAGATTTTTGACCTTTTTATTATTGTACTTCTCTGTTTTAAGTTTTGAAGACATGTGAAGCAAATAACATCAGGATCTTGCCTAGATGAAGATGGTATTCTGATAATGTGTACAGAAGCTGTCCAAAACTCAGTAAAACGATAATGGCTGTGACTGATATCAGATTGGTTTCTGAACCTGATTTGAAAGGGGCTGGTATTCTCTACATGCATGTATTTGTTACAGTTTTTCACTCATAATTTCACTTTATTATGAAATTCAGAGTACTCCATAGACAGTCACATCGATTTCTTGCCCAGACCAAAGCAGATGAATGCTGCTAATCCCCTAAGATGAAGGATGGTATAACTGCTTCAAAAGATAAAAAATCCTTTGGGTGCTCCATTTGCTGGACTCCATGAATTAAGAAGAATTAGGACAACTTTGCAGCAGTGCATTATATTTCACAGGTGTCTACAGTACAAAATTTAGTTAACTGAGTATGTATACTCCAATTTATGGCAGGAATTGTAATACACTTTAGAAATTAAAGTTTGGAGTATTGCCATCCTTTCATACTCCTGCACATATGGCACAGGCAGAACTGGAGAGTATTACTGGAAAAGGTGCTTAGGGAGAAGTGTATTCTAAATGTTAAATACAATAAAAACTAATGGGTGAGATTTTGAATACAAGAACTCTCCACAGATGAAAATAACTGCAGGACCGTTCTGTGCTGCTAAGGAAGACACACTGATTCTGAAGTCAGAAGAGCCTAATTTCAAACCACTGTTGTAGCTGCATAAACTACTTGAAAAATAATTTGTAAAGCTTTTCCATTTATAGCTGAGGATGACAATTCTGTTCTAATTTCACAAGCATCAAGAGACAACAAATTTTTAAGTTTTTATAAAATACTTTCTTCATCTAACTATCATGTCTGATGGGAAACAGATGCTACATAGCTCTTCATGCAACAAAATACTTAAACAATTACTGTGTTTAAACATGCCCTGTTATGTTGATGAAGGCCTAATATATAAAGGTACTAGCTGCTTTGGACACCTAAATAATATCAATATTTTCTGGGAATTACAGGAACAGGTAATAATTGTAAATGGGTTTTATTGCACTGCCACAATAGTCACAAAATGACCTACTTATGTCTCTGTTTACTTATTAATTTAGCCAATTCAGCGCTGTAAAATAAATTGGTTGAGTTTTACACAGTGAGAGTAAAGTAACCTTTTTTTTCTCTCTGGTGGTTCTGTGGTAATTCAGTATCACCACATCTCACCCACCCTGCTTTGTCAGTGGATGATTACAGAATTGCAACAAAGAGGAGAGAGAGGTAGATTAAAAAACCCTCAGGCTGAGAATGACATTAGATCTCCATCTCCCATGTCCTAAATAATGTCACTAACCATTATCCCAAACACAACCAAAACAAAGTCAACTTCTCTTTTCTGTGTAAGAACAAGTATGGCATAATTTCTTTTATAGAAGGCTCATGTTTCTGGAGTGCTAATGGGCAGAGACTGAATTTTAACATACAGTCTTACTGCATGTTCTAAAGAGAGACAAGGTTTCTGGAAGTTTGAGAACCAGAGCCAACGTCATGTGAAAACATTGAGAACATGGCAGTCTGAGCACTTAGATTTGTTGTTCATTTTAGCTCTCCTGCATGTGGCAAGAAATAAATATTCACAAATCTTTGCTTAGCAAAACCATGAAGTTTCACCTAGCTCAAAGCTGCTTAAGGAATTTTAAGTGAATCTAAGTCCATGGCTAGCATTTTCTGCTGCATTTAATTTTAATAAGACAAAGAGAGGAAAAATATACTCTTTGTTTTGTTTTGTTCTGTTTTGTTGCTGTTATACAGAAGATACAGCATTCCCCATATAGTTTCACCTTTTACAAATGCCACAGTCATGTAAACATTGGATTGCTTTAAGTTATCTGAGGATTTACAATTTTTTCTAGGTGTCTTTTAAAACTGCCCCTAAACAGACATTATTTCCTTGATTGGTCATTAGACTCTACAAAGCTGTCCTTCACAAATAAAAGATAAAAGCAAAAGCTAGTCAGAAAAGTAACAGAAACACTCTGGACCCCATTAGGTGAAAACATTGCCCATTTTTTGTCACTAAGTTACCATGGAGCACATGATTATGATTATTTTAAAGCCATGCTTCATTTAGATAAGTAATCAACTCAATGGAATTGGCTTTATAGAACTGCTGAACTAAATCTAGTCACACATGTAAGCTTTATGAAATGAGAAAACATCTGCTACACTGATGCACTAGCATAAAAAATAATTGTGAACTTTGCATACCATGGATATGCAAATTAAAATTACAACAGCTGGAAATCTTTAAAATAAAAAAGAAATTGAGCAGGTAGTAAGTATTTTCTGAAAAAATATGCCTATTTCTGTCAAATTAAGGAAGTGTAAATTACTTGAACTTGTAACAACAACTTGTTAAATTAGTTGTGCACTTAAAAGAGCCTCATAAATTTGGTCCTTAATTAAATGTTGAAACTAATAATTCTGACTGTGTTAGGGCATCTGTCACAGGTGTTTTAGTTTTGAAGTGTGTTACATGACACTGCAACTGTTAAATACTTTTTCTGCACAGTGGTTATGGTAAACTCTGAACAGTGCATAGACATGGCTGCCAAAACCAGCTACTGGAAATGCATAAAGCCTTAAATTCCTTGTAAAGTCTGGATTTCACAGTCTTAGCCATTTTGGAAACTGTGGACAAACACTAAGATAAAGGTAATTCTGATCTGATATTTTCATAGAAAGGAATAAATATAGGTGCTTGCACTGGACAAGCGCAGACCTTGTTGTTATCAAAATGAATTCTAATGATATTCTTCTGCACATACAGAATCTGCAATCACACAAGCATTTTCCCCTTCAGTAAGTGTATCTTTAACTAGATTTCAGATGTTTTTACAGTTCATCCTGTATAATCCAGTAATTACCGACAACAAGGCCAGAAGTCAAAAGCAATCGACACGGGAACTTTAGAGTTAAGGACAAAAACCATGTGGTATTAAAATGCAGAACTGAAAACCAGGGCTCCAGCTGAGTTCTCCTTTTGTGGTTTTAGCTTGTTGTGTTGCCTCCTTGCTTGCCACAGTCTGACATGAGCCTTGCAGCCAAGGTTTCTATCAGCACATACTGGCTGAGTACTGAACAGCAGGCGCAATCAGGGAAGGTGCATTCCCATCGAAGCTGCAGAAGATAACATGTCTGAGCTGAAATTGTCACTGGATGAGGGCAGCTGTGCTCTGCTTCATCAAATGGGGACAAGAATCACAATGACCATCTGTGATACTCGCTCTTTTGTCTCCTCAAGTCTTTATTTTAGTAGTGCAGGCATTGGCTTCTGCTGGAAACAACCACAGGTTCTGTGGGAATGATTTAGCCAACAAACTGTGGAACCAAGGTCCCCTGAAACTGGGGACTCAGCAGGCTTGTACTGAAAAGCTTTAGGTAACACAAAATAGATTTCATTAAACTCAGACTTCTCTCTTATGAATTAGTAGAAGATGTTTTAGACTAAAATGTGTACCTTTGAAACCAAGAAAAATGTCTCCCATCATTATAAATACTCATATAAATGTGTGTGGAAATCTCTGCAGACCTCATAAACCATGAAATCGGCAACTTAATGGATTTGGAATTATCTTATTGGTTGTGGTTATTTTGGTTGTTTTTCTTACAGATAAAAGAGACAGAGAACAAGTATAAAAGAAAGAGAAAATAACTGGTTAAAATATAATCCAGGTTTTATTTGATGTTCCATGGTGATGAAATCAAGCAGTGTAATGTAGTCTAAAAAAGCCAGAGTAGAAAAGAAAACAAGGATAGTGTAGAATGGACTGCAAAAGAGCTCCAACAGTCACAAACGAATAGGTAGCTTTCTTTACCAATTATCCAAATTTTTTAGGGAATGCTCATAGCACTAAAGTCAACCTGGGCTCAAAATTTTGAATATCTCACTCTTTTAAAAGGAAAATTCAAAGGATTTTGTGTCTCTCTGTGTGGGTGTATAAGTTGACTTCAGTAAGAGATATAATTACAGCAATATGTTACAAGAAAATGAATATAGGATATTATTTTATTGATCTTGTTTTTAATGTGGGTGAGTATCCTTCTTTTATATGGTTACCACTTTATCACAGAATGGATAAAGAAAACGTCATGATTTGCCATTTTTACTTCAATTGTTCCACGAAGAAAACAGAAGTGTCTGTTTTAAGTCATGCAAACTATCCAAAAACATATTGCCAAACATGAATAAAATTAGGCTGCTGTTCTTGGTGTAGTCAATCACAACATTAGCCATGGGAATTTAGCTTGTCAGAAATACAGCTCTTAGGTGTTAAAGAAGAATGAAAAGATGGCATTTTGTTGCTGTGGAATGGCAATGATATGCATAATGGAATCTCATGTCCCACTTCTTGGGTAAGTTCTGCCTCAGGAGAACTTGAAAATTACCTGACAAGAACAAATAATGGTAAACAAGAAATGCTTTTCAGTGAAGCTGGCAGTGCTTTGAAAGAAATCTCTTTTGAAAATTGAAAGTAGGGGCACATGTGAAAGAATTTCAGTCCAATATCCGGAAGTCCACTCAGTGCAGTTTTCAATACTAGTGCTGTAGTGCTAGTACTAGTTATGTGGTAAGTAGTAGTCTTCACAAAATTCATGACAGTTTTTCTGGTAATCATTGCAGAACAAGGAAAGGAAAGGAAAGGAAAGGAAAGGAAAGGAAAGGAAAGGAAAGGAAAGGAAAGGAAAGGAAAGGAAAGGAAAGGAAAGGAAAGGAAAGGAAAGGAAAGGAAAGGAAAGGAAAGGAAAGGAAAGGAAAGGAAAGGAAAGGAAAGGAAAAGGAAAGGAAAGGAAAGGAAAGGAAAGGAAAGGAAAGGAAAGTAGAAAGGAAAGGAAAAAGGAAAGGAAAAAGGAAAGGAAAAAGGAAAGGAAAAAGGAAAGGAAAAAGGAAAGGAAAAAGGAAAGGAAAAAGGAAAGGAAAGGAAAAAGGAAAGGTAAAAGGAAGGGAAAAATGAAAGGTAAAAGGAAAGGAAAAAGGAAAGGAAAAAGGAAAGGAAAAAGGAAAGGAAAGGAAAAAGGAAATGAAAGGAAAAAGCTATATGTGAGATGCACTAAGTCTCAAATATTTAAAGCTAGGGATATTACTGGGTTTCTAAACAGAAACTGTTTTGAATGAAAAAGCAAAATGAAACTCAACAACAGTTCATGTAGGTACTGCTTGTGATCGATGGACATTATATATTTTGTTTTACATTTCAACACCTCATCCAAGATAACTAAGGAATAGCCTTGTGGATGCTGTTTCCCTGATTAGAAGATAGCCTAGACCTTATAACAAGACAGGTTTTTCGTGACCTAGCCCTTCTCCCTATCAAAGCCGTGTTAGCAAGCCACTTCAAACACAAGTGAGTAAAAGTACTTCCACTTAAAAATATTCTTTTGTTATGGATCTGGATAATTCAATTTTATTAAAAAGTGGCCATTTATAATTTGTATAAGGAAAAAATCACAGCAGGATGTGGCTTCCTGAGAGATACCCACATGCCCAGTGGCTTTGCTTTTATACCCATAAATATTCATTTAAGATGATCCTCTCATTGAAGGTGGTGACAAAACATGTACTCCATTCAGTAGGAACAGACTCAGGCATTAATGCAAGAAACACATAAAATTCTGTCTTCTTCTGATTCTGGAAACCTCATGGAAACCTATGGGATTCTTGAGCAAACTTGGGACCAAAGTACACAGAATGAAGTAATTTAGTTTGTGCTTGTAGGATGGGAAATTCTTTCTATTCATGCTTGATCTGAATGAAAATCAGACCATCATATGTTTGAGACTAATAATATTGCTATATATCCTTTCATCTCAGAGTGAAACAAGAGCTGAAATTCCTATTTATTGTGTTGTGTTATTTTGAAAAATTCCAGTGAAGAAATAAGGAAATACTTAATTTCAGCATTTTCAAAATGAAATATTTTCATATGGCCAAACTGAAGCCTTCCACTTAATAAACAGGTCACATGTCTTTGATGAAGTACCATCCATCTCGTTGGAAAAGAGAGTGTGACCAAGAAACACTAGACTGCAAGAGGGAATATGCATAAGAGATATAGTAAAGCAGCTGCAGAGGGATATTGATTTCAGCATGTACTGACTTCAAATGAAACATTTCAGATTAGTTCAGCAAACCAGAATATTTGGTTTCATATTCAATCAACTAGAAAGAATATTTTTCTTTATTTTCCTAATGGGAAAGGGAAGGGATGCTACATAAAGGCTTTTCTCCTGTTTCTCCTGTTTTCTCCTGTTTAAATGTTAAAAACATTTTTTAAAAGAGTATTACACCACTATGTTTTCTATAAGTTTAAAAAATGCCCAAAACATTTTGATATAAAGTCGTCAGCTAGCTCTGAGGTGTAGGAAACGCCATGATAGTTCTTCAGGCCAGACCTATCATAATAAAACACAAAAAGAAGTTGCTTCTTGACTGCTCTTTAAAAGTTTTCACCAGGCTAACAAAAAAAAAAAATAAAACAAAATTAGTTTTATTACACAGCTTCTTGCTTTAGTGTAATCAAGATGACATTTGCTAGGAACTTTTTTTTGATGGCCAGGAATTCTGATGAAATAAAAAATACAAAAGCTGAAACTAATTAGCACTTTTTAAAGAAACATTACACAATCAGTCACTGACTTGGAGACCTTTTGATGGTACAAGGTCCTAGAGTAATTTTTTAGAAGTAATTAGTAAACAACCCAGCAAAAGCTTACATTTCCATGATTACTGCTTCTTCATTTATTTAATGCCTAACAAAAGAATTTTTTCTCCAAAAATTGTAAACAACTAGCATTAAATATATTTATAGATAATCTGAAAGGTCAGAAGAGAATGAAACCAAATAGATGGACTTTTCATTAGGTTCTGCTCTATAGCTTAGTTAAATATGGAAGACTAATTCCTTGCCATTTGCAGCTGCTTAGGCCATTTCAGAATTCTTTACTACAGTAAATCATATTGGTTGCATAATTTGGTTTCTTAAATTCTATCTATATTTTAGTTGTTTTTTTTTCCTCTTGTTCAAACTCTATTCTCCTTCCTAGATCTCTTCAGTACAAACACTTTAAACAAATTGTGCTCATCATTCAAAAGTATGAGGGAAGAAGTCAGAACCATCAGCCAGCTTTGCAGGTAACAAAATTTGCAGGTACTTGTATGGCTGGAAAACACTGCCTCCATTAAATTCCACTAGAATTCACTGACAACCTACAAGTGTAAGGCTGCCATATCATCAAGGTTTTTTTAGCAGAAAGTTTTATATATAAATTTTATTTGGACACTTCTGTGAGAGACCACTGCTTAAAAGTAGTATAGGGGTGTGGCTTAAAAAGTGCAGGCTGCAAAAATTGTATTTCAGGAATGAAAGCCCAAATACATTTGTGTATGTGTTTATGTCAAAATGCAGGAAACAGGAGCATTATAATGAAATAATGCAAAATGTATCACACATCCATGGGTTGTTTTCTTCAACTACCTTTTCTGCAATTTATCTTCATTCTTCTGGAAGCTGATTCTTAAGGGTTTAAAAACGGATTACTCAAATAAGTTTATGCAAATGTCCAACCCACTTCAATTGCAGATGAGGACCATTTATTTCCCTATAGTGAATACAAAAAATATAACGAAAATAAATCAAAACAGAAGTTTTAGGCAATATCACTGCTCAAGATTATTCTCCAATTTTTGACTGGAATCCCGATGCAATTATTCCAAAAGTCCTCATTCACACAACTATATGGTCTTACTAATACAAGAGAATATTGCCAGGTGAGATGTAACAGCATTCTGCCTCATTTACTGCGGTGTCAATGACTATTTTAGTAACAACACTCTTAATAAATCTATCCATGTCGCTCAGTCTAAGAATAAGTATACAGCAACTCAGAGCTCAAAAGTGCTGGGAAAAATACTTGCCAACAGTCCAGGAATCTTTCTATGCAATTATGTGCCAGCTAGTTTTCACACTCAATTCAAATTGTTTTGTTTTTGAAAAATGTTGCTGGACAAAATAGATTTGGTCAGTAAAAGGGATTTGGTCAGTAAAAGGGATTTGGTCAGTAATAGGGACATTATTGTGTGGAAAGGGTTAGATCAGCCTATCTAGAATAAAATTAACATGAAATTCAAACTGACAGGGAGCATATCTAATATATTAAAAAATTTTTGTAAGCTATTGCTAAGTTATGTCTTGGCTCTTCCCTGTTTCAGCCAGAGCTGAAACCGGAAATGCCAAAATACTGTTCTTAAACTGCAGCTGACCTGAATGAAACAAGGAAGCACTACGAAGTCACAAGACAGACTGTTTTCAGGAAATTGCCATCTCATTTCCCAACTGGAGAAGTTTGGATGAGATCAGGTAAACTCTGGAAACTGCTGAACTTCTCTATGTATATCTGAACTGAGCCACCAATCCTTTGTGACTCATCTGTTACTGAAGTCCACATTTTGTGGAGATGACTATAAATAAAATAGTTTTACTTTGAGAAAGAAAGGAGGAAACACAACATACTACACAAATTAGAGGTTTGTCTGCTCAAATTGCATTGTACATTCAATTGCAGTGATCATAGTGATTTAAATAAAGCGTACATCCCTGAAGTCACTGGAGATAAATTGGTTTATCTGAGAGAAGATTTCGGCCATATCTTTTCTTGTCATGCAGAAGTAAACTGCAGACATGCAGGGCCTTATTCATTGAGAATATAAATTTCTATTGCATCAATGATATTTCATTAATAAAGTTATTAACTAATCCTAGCTTGCTTACCTTTCCCTTTAATCACTGGTTTTTGATGTTGTACTAACACAGTTCATAATGTGACTGTCTGTTGAAATGGTGCTTATAGTCAATGTGGCTTTGCCTCTCTCAACCATATCTGTTATTTATCTATGAAGGAAAGCCTGCCTTGCAAATCTAGTATGGGTTACTATATAATTTAGGGCTTGTAAAGGAAAGTTGTGACCTGGTTTTTCTCTTTAAAAAACAGATGTGCTGAAGATTGGTATACACTCTTGCTAAAATGTGTTAAGCTTTTTATGAAGCTTTAACAATTTTTCATCAGCCTGATGTCTGAAAATGAACCAACACTATGAACAAGGCGTTCCTTTCTCTTTCAACACTTAGTTTATAATTTAATCCTAGCTTGATTATTTAAATCAGCAACTGCCTCTATATTAATTTTCTTAAGAAAAATTGTAAGCTAATTTTTTTTTATGTGCATAACCTAGTAATATGGGAACATACATCACTTATTTTCTTAGTTTACAAAGTTACAGGGGGTGGGAACTTTCAAGGGGCTGGATTGAAATGACATAAAAGTCAGGAAATGACCCCTGCGATAGGATTTGAGAGCCGGCAGATTAGAAACAATGTTCTCTCACAGCTTCTGTAACTTTGGAACATACCATCCCAGAACACAGTTGGGCTAGGGGAGCCAGCCACCTGAGCTCCAAGGAGCAACAGTTTTGTCAAGTACAATCCCAAAGAATACGTCTGTATGTAAAGAGCGGGGAAACAAAAGCGAGTCATGGCTGTCTTTCAGTGCTCACACCAGTGCTAAAAAGGAAGTCTTCATCCCACTGGACTAATTCAGGATGCCAAAGGGGTGTCCTTGGGGAGTTTTGTTCGGGCAGCGAATCCTGTGTCGGTCAGATAGCGTGCTCCAGCCAAGCTCGCCGCGGCCAGAGAGCGGTGCGGAAGGGAAGCTGCTCTCCATGCTGAATGGCGCCTTTGTTCGCCCTGCTGCAGCAGTTACATTCTGCAGGCCCTGCAGATACAACAGTGGCTGTATGAGAGTGGAATGGAAATGAGATGTTGGCTCCCCCCAAAAAGTTCTGCTTCTTTCCATTAAAACTGCAAAGGAATTCTGGCAACCGAAAAATAACCCTTCCTATCGAGCAATATTTTCCTGCCTCTAAAAGCCAAAGAAGCCAAAAGCATAAAGTGAAGCTAAAATGTGGCCTAGATGGGCATATTATAGGTTGAACATTTTATAGGTTGGTTACCTCCTAAAACAGAGCCAAGGCTTTCTGGTAAATTAAAGACAAAAATCATACAGTGACTGCAAACCACCTGTAAATCCGTACATTCACCTAAGCCCTAAAAAACAGTAGAACTGCAATGCACCCTGGACTGATCTGCTTGTTTCTTTAGTATTAGTTTAGTATTAGTTTCTTTAGTATTTAGTTTTCTTTTACTGGTTGTAAAAGTGGTTAGTTAGCTTGACCTGCGCACTTTTTTCAGTCTTTTTCTGGGCCAAAATCCCTGTCTGTAAAGAAAGAAGGCCATTTAAAAATGACCATAAATTGAAATCTTCCATGTGGGGATAAACTGCCAGCAAGCTATGGGATGTCATATTATTTTTTCTAACTAGAGGAAGGGAGTCTCCTTCTTTGACTACTGCCTAGTGGGAATCAGCCTATTAATAGAAAACTCTCTACACTGTTTTCATAATTAATTTTAGAAAAGCAATGCTGAGAGCTTTTTTCCTTAATTGTCTGCTTCCATACAGACCTTGCTTATATAAAGGTATAAAAATATCTATCTGTCTATATTTATTAAATATCAACATTTCTTTAAAATGAGGCTTTGGGATAGTCTTCTCAGAGAAACTAGAGCTGTATAGCAAATGTGAAGCAGGAGCTGTATCATATATTGCAACTGAACTGTGTTACTACTTGTGGCTTAATTTGCTTTTCTATCCAACTTTATGTAATGAAAGGGCAGTTTATTTGCAGTAGCAGAGCTATATGCTATTGTGATCATTGGTTTGCTTACCATATAGTTGTGATTTTCTTGAGCAGTAGTTTTTTTGACTCACAGTGGTTGCTACAGCCTGTATGATTTCTTTTCTGATACTTTTAGTTAAGGTAGCTCATGAAAGAAAAAACCTTACAGTCATGCGGGAAATCTTACAATTTAATTTTGGAAATGCTTCTGTTACCAGACCTTTTTCAAACAAGAAGTCCAATTGGTGTAAATAAATACAAGACGTAGGATAGGTAGAACTCTTCATTTGTAACAGCTCACTCATAGGCTCCACTGTGTGTTTTTCAGGGAAATAAAGGCAAAGAACCTCTTACATTCTCTGGCATGGCCTGTGTTTCATGAGAGCAAGCATGACTACAGGAGCAGTTCATCTTTAGAACCTTTAAGTAGCATGTTGATCAAAGCAATGGCATTCATCACCTTCAAGGAGGTGCTCAGCTGCTGAAAAGATCAGGTCATAAATATTTAAATGTTTGTGAGCACAAAATAAGCAGAGCTGTACTATTATGTACCTTCAGGAAATACTCTTAAAATGAATGCTCTTAGTTAGGGGTGGATGGAGTGCTTGAGAGGAAATCTTTCTGCCCACTAGATATCAGCATTGTCAGTGAATGCGAATGAAGAATTTGAGCCTGAGATGGCAGCATTTCCAATTAGGTTTTGTCAAGCCTTAAAGCTATAATTGAAAAGAGAGCTCATTCAAACATAAGTGCTGTGCTAGATGCTGAGCCTTGAAAATGTGGAACACAGCAATCTCAAAAGTATGTGGAACCAAATCCTCTGAGGTAGTGATCAACCAAGTACAGTTTCAGGACATTCATTCATACCCATCCCTAGGAAGTATTAACATTCTGAGCTACATAAATATTGTGGCTATACAGGGATAGCATTTGAACTGAAATGAAGAAATAAAGAAATGATAAATATCCATTTTTAAGATAACATCTAGTCATTCTTTCAACTTAAGTTCAAAGTTAAACATTTGTAGCTCTTGAAGATACATAAAGATAAAATATAACCTGATAGAATAAAACAAAGCATTCTTCATAAACTGGTGCAATCAGTAACACATTCAAGATAACATCTGCTACAGTATCTAAGACAGATAATTTTTTTTAAAGTTAAAAGCTTTATTTGCTTATTAACTTGTGGGTGCTTTTCTACACTTGTTATTTACCTAGAGGCTAGAAAAGTAGAACAAAGCCGAGCCTTTATTTGCTTAGCAACCTATCAAGCAATTGCACAGAATTATTTTCAAGTAGGTCCAATGGCAGTTCTTTTGAATTGCCTGTTGAGTTTTTGTTTGCCTTGCTGTTACAGCAATAATGGCAAGGTGGGGTCGTATTCACTCAGTAGGTAGGACCCTAAAATTCTGAATGCTTCATTGTTTACCAAGTCACCAGACACATGAGTGCTGGGTTGGCCCGTGTTTACCCAAATCCTGGTCCACTGACAACTAGGTGTGGCTTTATTGGACTGTTACTCATACAGCTTTGACAGAGAAGCTCAGCTTCTTAGCTGTAGTGCTGTAAAGAAAATTATGGAGACAAGCAGGGATGAATTAATACATTTATGGCAATACATATTAATTGGGAATGTTTTGATTATAGTAACACAATGACCAAGACCCGGAAATTAACATTCTGTAACAAAGAAAAAAATCTGTTTGGGCTAACTTTGCCATCAGCGGTTAAATAAAGGGAACATCTATTTATTAAAGGCAATGTGCTGCTTCTAAGTAAACCATCATCCTCCTTGATGCTAAATTAGTAACTAGGGATGCAGATCACACCCTTAAACAGACAAACTTTAAGACTTCTCTCTCCAGTCTACTATATCGTCAGAGAAAAAACCCCAAAATTTCCTGTTTTATATTTTGAATAGGTGTTGTCTCACAATTACACTTGTAAGACTGAGAGAGACATTATGTAATGCAGTTTTTTGCTGCAATGTATGTTTAAAATTGCAGCTTAATAACTTAAGGGAAATTTTGATTGAGTAGGAGTTTAGCTGCTGTGAACTTTAACCAAGGAAAGTTGTCATATTGTTTACAATGACAAGAATTTCCAAATACTTTGAGGAATAACGAACAATTTGAAGTACCATAAGTATAAGTTATGATCATAAAGCCTGAGTCTTGGAAGTAAGTTATTTCAGCTCTGAATGTCTCATGTCCTTCAGCTAAAATAGTTTAATTGTACAGCTGGTCTATTCCAAAGGAATTATGACACAAGAAAAAAGGAAAATTTGTTTTCAATAGTCAGAATCTGAAGAAGAAATCATGACATAATTAATTTTTTGTTTTACATTTTCATTATGCTTATTTGTAGTGATGGGAAAAAAAGAATTTCTGCCCTGTTTCCTAGCAGACAGGTGGGATGTTTGAAAAGATTTTAGAAGGAATGTTTTGGCAATCTGGTATAAAGTGGCTACAGTAAATTTTTGTTGCCCCTCCCTTCCCTCGCCATGAGAAATATCCTGTATAGTCAAATCTACAATAACACAGAAGGTTGTAATACAGAACATATCTTAAGGGCACTACACATGCAAGAGTAATTTTTAAGATGTTGTTGAAGTCATTAATTTTAACAGCATGATGTCCTGATCTACAGCTATTGTAGCCTGATTTGGAGGCTGACACCTTAGAATCCTACTTAAGCAATTATGAGCTTGTCCCCTCCATTGTCTCCTTTTTTTGTTTAAAAGAAGACATCTTAAAACATGTTATGTTGAAGCAAGAGCCATGTGGAAACCTATCATTGCCTCTTGGGATACTGCTGCAATTTGTAATTACAACATCTAACCAATGCACATAACACATCGTCCTGTAGGGTCAGCCCTTGGCATCACAAGAAACCATTCGATTTTTTTTCATTTTATATATGTCCATAGCCATGGTGAACAAGATACCATTTTCTGTCCAGGCTGAATCTGAATTTAGGTACTTTGTCCATTTGGGTGTTTTTTTGTTTGATTGTTTCAAGAAACCGTAGTCTTTTAAAGAGCAGCTCAAAGTACTAAATTCTTTTTAAATTGTCTGAAGGGGATAGAAATATACTGCACAACTACCAGATAGGAATAATCTTGACTACTGACTCCAAAAACCTTTTCTCAGTAGCCTCTCAGGTGATCACAGTCCATGCTCCACTGAAATTTACAGGCTTATTTAAAATCATATTTTTTTTTTATTCTCCGGGACACATACTCAGAATAATAAAGTCTATCCCATCCTTTAAATTTACAAATCACATCTTTTTTTTTTTTTTTTCCCACCCCAGTTCAAAAGAAGAATTTTTTTTGGACACAGTTTACCATCTGGTAGTTGGGTTAGCATCCTTCTATAAATATACCCTACTATGAGTTAAAGAGGAATAGTAATAATAAATACTGAAATTTTCCATTGTCAGTGATTAAGGCCAAAGTCATTGGTTTCTTCTGTGAATACATTGACAATGAATTATGATGAATGCCTGCATGCATAAAGTACTGGTCCCAGCTTCTGATGAAAGGAAGATACTATGGCCTGAATTTGAAGGTAATCATGGACAATTTAGTTTTATATAAACCAGTACATTAGCATTACCTAATTGCCTCTTTGAGTGCTTCAAGACTGCATTTTTGTTACAGATAACTCACCATGTCTATTGAATATTTTTGTATTCTAATACTCCCAGGTTGCTCATCTGGTGACTTTGATTAGGTACTGCTTCACATTTCATCATCCCAAGAAATCTGTATTCCTTGTTATGTTAGGTTTTTAAACTGGTCTACTTTTGCATTCAGAACACTTATTTATGACATGCTGTTCAGAAATTACTAAGAACCAAGAAACTGAAGGATGTTTGCTTCATTAACTAAGTTTTTACTAGTATACATTGTTAAATTTGAATCTCTGCACAATATAGCAATCCATTCTCAATGGCTTATGCCAGAGTTTCATAAAGGTGATGGCTCCTCTGAGATTAAGAGTACATATAGTTATTGAATACCCGGTAAAGGAGAATTCACAAGGATGCAAACCTTAAATTTAGAATATAAATTTATGCCATTTCATTATTTCTAGAAATATGTAACAGTGCCGCAAAATTGATAAATGACTGCCTATTCACTTTTGTAATAAAAGGAAATGTTACCTTTGTTCCATTGATCAGAAAACATCCTGTGGAAAGTGAGATTTGGATGGAGTAAAAGGTGAGAAAATACACTGGAGCACTGAACTTCTAAATAGCCCATGGTTCGGGAATTGGGCAGGCAATTAGTAATACTGAAAGTGGTAGAGATAATAGCATGGTTCAGGGAAGGCTTCTCATATGTGAAGCCTGTATATGGATTTTCCAAGGTTCAAAATGGTAACTTGGTCCCATAATATAAATTTACTAGTATTCATTCTCTTAATGGTAATCTCATTATTTTTCAAACAGCATAAAATATATGTAATTTGTGTTATGATTATTAAGCTGAGCAGCAAAGGTGGGGTTAGCAGATACACGATCACAAAAGACATTTAAAATTCATTACTCAATTCACAAATATGAGTTCAATAGCAAGAACCCTTCCTTCCTCTTTCCATTTTGTCCACACTTTGGTTTCCTTAGGAAAGAAATACATATGCATATGCTAGAAACCTCAGCACATTCAGCCTTTGATCTGAATAGGTGCAGGACCAGGATTGTTGGGTAAGCTTTGGAGCATACTTCAGGCTAGACACAGACAAAGAAAGGCTCCAAACAGTTCAACAGCAATTGAGATTAAACGTTTTTTCTGGGAGGAAGGGAAGGAGGAATCATAGGGAGGTGGTTAAACATAGTACACTGTGGAAATGTGCAATTACAAAAAGACACACCAAAGAAACTGATAGCTAGGTCTTTATTATGGTTTTGTACACCAAGATGAAGAAAACAAAAATAACATGGGAGAAGACAGTGAATGTTCTCAATAGACTGACAGTATTGTATATCATTAACTGTTTGCATGAAGAGCACTCCTCCTCCACCATCACCCTTTTTTGACAATCTGTAAGTGATAATATTGATTTAACTCTCAGAAAAAAAAGCTGCACATGGAGTACCCCATAAAATTCAACAGCTTAAATTTATGAACAGAAATTATTTGCTGCAAGCTTAAATATGAATTTGGAGGAAACCTTAGTGTTGATGGTGCAAGGGAAACACATACTGAAACCCATACCGAAACATATACTGAAAAAACATGTTGATGAATAAGCTTTCCATAAATATGTTCTCACAGCATTAAAGACATAGATGAAAAAAGATAAATCAAAAGCAACAGATGGCCAAACAATCTCACGTGAGGAAACAGCATACTCAAAGCAGACAGCAATTCACTTGAAAACATGATAATTGCTCTTCAAAGCTCAGACTTGGACTTTAGGGAATTACTGGTATCTGCTACCAATCCTCTACCTGATGCTAGAAATACATGAATTAATAAAAAGGGTAGCCAAAGCAAGCATAAATAGAGAAAGAGTAAAGCAGTTTCATTAAAAGTCTCCCATGCTTTTTGTATTCTTGATGGAATGAATCTGGATCAGAGAGGGAAGAGTGTACATGACACATCTGGATAATATGAAGCATTTGTTTGTCATTTAGTACTGTTTAAAGGTACAGAAAGCTGTGGAACTTGGGCTGTGTTTGATATTTACAGGAAAAAGAGATGGAAGATCTCACATCAGATTTGCTTCAGGAATGCAGCAGTAGATAAAAAAACCCAGCAGTAGTAAGAAACCTCACCAAATAATTATTTAAAGAATGACAAAAAAATATAAACACAGAGTACAGGACAGTTTTGTACACAGTAAGTTTCTATGTAACATGATTTAAGCTAACTAAAAGCAGTTTTGAGGTTTTCAAAATCCTCATGCACAAGCTTTTGCTATCTACTGCTGCACATATTCCTGTGTTTGAAATTAAATGTAAGTCACACTTAGAGCATGGTGCTAATAACTCCCACAGTTGTGGGTTTGAACCCTATACAGGCTGTTCACTTAAGAGTTGGACTCGATGATCCTTGTAGTGCATTCCAACTCAGAATATTCTGTGATTTTGTGATTCTGTAATCCTTGTGTCCTGTCTTGACAATGAAAGGTCTCACCCAGTCTATGAGAAAGAGTTGGACAAGGCAGGGCTCACACATAGAAACTACTATGATATCTTTGGAGTCAGAGAGCATTGACTGGGCTGTATGGCCTTCATGTTTTGGTATGGTGTTTTTTGTGGGGGGCGTTGTCTCTTCTTGAAACTTTGTTTAGTTTAGTTTTGTTTAGGCTTTGAGCTAAACTTTTTTTAGATCTTTTGTAGGTCAAAGAAATGTTTATGCAAAGGCAGCAGAGTCCATACTTTAGACTCTGGGCAATAGGACTATTATATCGCTTCTAGAAATGGCAGGCATTGCTGTGATTTCAGTATGTCTGTAGAGGTCTGACAACTGACTAAATTTGTACTTTTATTAGCTATTATCAGCAGATATGAAATAGATTCCACATAATTATCACTAAGCAAAAACTCTCTTTCATGATGCACTTGTATAAGAGCTCAAATAAGAATTTGGAGGCAATCTGCAGTGATGTACACAAGTTATGGCTGGATAACTCAAGCCAAAATGAATTTCAGTATTGTGGTAGGTGACTGCATTTTCAGTACCCAACAGAAGCCTGAAGCTTAGAAGTACACCTCTGTCCATTCCTTTTAAAGAAATACATTTCTATGCTTTAGTAATAGACTGAGATATAAAAAAGTATGAGCTTAAAACTGTGCTAACGAGCGCTGAAAATGCAAATTTTCAAACAGCACACCAATTGTAAACTTTCCTCTAGTGTATTGAATAGGCTAATATGATGGGATAGTACTATGTATTTATAGTTTTTGATATGGTTAAGCAATAAAAATATTTTAGCTCTCTATTTATTATAATGCAAAAATATTTTTAGCATGATAATTGTTGTTAAGGTCAAAATTTCCACTGAGCAACAACTCAGCCAAAATTATTACAACTAAGAAATCCTGCCAGCAGACATCTTGAAAATACATCTCCAAATTTTTTACCTCAGGTGGGTCATCAACTAATTTTTAATTAATTTAATTTAATTTAATTTTTAATTTTCTCATGTCAACACTTGATACACTTAAATGTTAACCATGTGTTATCTGAAACTTGAAACTGGTGAATCTCTTCTTTGGTTTTATATTTACTACAAATGATTCTGAGAAAGGTCATTCATGATATTTTAAAAAATTATACTCAAAATATATATATATGTATATAAAATATATAAAATATTATACATATATATAAAAATTATACTCAAAAAGTTCTTTCAGCTACATTAAGCTGTGAAGAGGTACATATGTAGTCAACAAGCTGCCTCTGCTCATGGTAGGGACAGGGAAAGGGAGAGATGGAGATTCACTCCACCTATGCTAGACACTTAGGATAGGATGAATCACCCTCTGGGAGTCTATACATCTCTTCATTTGTGACAGAAATGAAGATGACTTGCTCAGACTCAATGCCTAAATTTAGATTTCTAAAATTAGGTAGGATGCATTCTACTTTCATTCATTTATTTAATTAATCTATTTAAAAAAATGACCTATTAGTTATACTGGAAAAAGGAAGTGGTGTAATTTTGTTGAAAACTCTGATAATACTGTCCTGCCTAGAACAGTCTGGAGTTTAAGTAATGTGTAGGTGAAATGAAGTATCATCACCATTTTACATAGAGGTAATTCAGGAGGCAGAAAGACACTGTGAATCACTCTAACTTGCACTTAAACCTTGTGTCAGTAAAAAGACAATGATAGCCTGTTAGGCAGCACAAAAAAACATTAGTCAGTTCTTCTAGAGAGCCCTTATATTTCAGTTCACAAATAGATATAATACACAAGGTTTAAGTTCTGTTCTATTATAAAAATACTTGCAGTGGCTTGGACCAGAGATATCTAAAGATAAACTAAAGATAAAATAATCTCTCAGCATTCATTGAAACAGCTACAGACAGCCTAAGATCTTGATCCCCCAACAGAATGCTAGAAGCCTGGTGACACCAGGTTGCAGTTCCAGAACCAAAAATTGCTACAGACTAGTCTATAATCATTCCAAAGCTACCTGTGGCAAAAAAAAAAAAACAAAAAAAACCAACAAAAAAACCCCAAAAATCCAAACCAACCTTTTACATTTTCATGGTTTTGGAAAACATGATATTATGATTTCAGATTTGAAAGAAGAGAGTTATGTTACTATGTTTTACATTTAACCTTTGGCAATGGATAGATGTTATTAACCGGACCAATTTAAGACTGAGAAAATGCCCTCCTGAACCTTATTCATTGAGAACATGTCTGGCAAATTCATAATATAATAAAGTCCTATAGAACAAGACTATAGTTATTAAAGCAATAATATTTGTTGGAATACACTTGGAAATAGTCCAAATTACCCCATTTTAATAAGTATTTTGTGCTTTTAAGGATCACTGCTCCAGTTATTAATATAGTACAATGTTAAGGCAACAAATTAGATCAAGATTTTGATATTAAATGAACTAAGGCCTTTTGGGTCAAATGGGAGATTTATGATAGTACTGCACTGCCACAATCTCACTCCAGATGGATTATAATTTATAATACCTGTCCCATTCCTCCATTTTTTCATATATGTGTACATATAATTTTGTGCTTAAGTGTACATACACATGTACATAAATGCAAGAGCTTTATGCCAAGTGTAGAAGCCAATTCCAAGCTCAGTTAGTAACTACTGTAAGCACAGAAGAATTTGATTCCTTTCAGGAAAGGATAGAAGAGTGCCAGACATTTCCTGTTACTAATTGTAGAAAATACTTTAGAATATTTGTGGAACATTCAACTTAATAAAGGTAATTAACATGTGTGTGAGACATTTTGGCCTTACTCATCTGCATCTTTAATTTGGTCTGCTGCATGCCATAATGACAAGGATGCTGCATGTGAAAAGTCATAAAAATTAAATGTTTTTCTCCTCAAATGTGCAATTTTAGAACCTGGTCTGTTTAATTTTAATCCTAGAATTGTTTACAGTAAGCATAATTTGCATGGATTATGAAAATATCATCATATGGAAAGACTGCATTAATGCCTGATTTTAAGAGCAAATGGTGATGGTCAAGCATTTTTATGGGAGCTGCATTATAATATATGATAATAGTGTTAGTTGGTGTAATGTTAGAAACATATCATGGGCTGAATTTCTCTGCGAAAATCCATGTTATTTTTTCATCTTTGATATCAAGACTCTTTTCTACTATTATGTCAAATAACTTGCTTAAATCAAGACTAGCAACAGGACAGTGGCATGGTGTAAGTTTCCAGTCTGAATCTTTTCTTTAGATTGTCTATAAATATTGAAATATTCAGAACACATAAGTTAGAAAGAACAGTTGCAATTTTGCAGACAGCTCATGTAAACCACTGAATCTTTAGCAGAGTGGCATTAAAACACATTTGCAAAGGAGCCACAGCCAATCTTTTGGCAAATCTATTACATGCTGCTAAAAAACTAGCTTGAAGACCATCTGATAACAATCAGCTTGGTCAAGAAGGCCTACTATTACTCAAAAAGTGCTAAGAACACATTAATTACAGTGCAAGATGGCTGTAATCATAATAGGCCTCTAATTGTGCAAGGTTATGCTAGTCCTTATCCTAACTTGGCATTTATTCTTTTCTCTGCTACACAGGCAATCTAGGAAATTATATTGTGCCCTTGTGTCCCATTTCTTTGCTCTTTTTTCAACTTTTTTTTCTTTTGCTGCCTCTTTATTACCACACAGAGCTGTCTTTCTAACAGAGATGCCACAAATATTCTGTGTATTTTTCTAGCCTAGTGATCTTTGTACTCCAAATAAAATAGAATAAACATCTGTACTTTCAAAGATGCAGTGATGTTTCTTGTTCAAGTCAAACATGGACATGTAGGATCTTCTATCTCCTTTAGCCTTGAATCAGCTTAAGTATGTGCCTTATTTTTTTAAACATTACTGATATCTTAATGTATAAAACTGTATATTTGAATAAAGTATTATTTCTTATGTGTTTCTTCCAAATATTCTCACAATGTGGTAGCAATTTTACATTTCAGAATAGGCCATCTGTTTCTCTTCTTTTGCTTGGAGGGTCCAGTTTATGCAGTCACACATATGAAAACTGTAAAGTCATCTTTGTACCAATAAGACTTTGATATCTTGATAGACTCTGAGATAGCCTTCTTTGTCAATTTGTCCTTGCTTTCATGAACACTGAACAAACAGTAAACAAAATCGTTCAGATTCCAGTAAAATGTTTCTCTTCTCAAATTTTACCACCAGAATTATTTTAGATCACTCATCAAAAGCAATTTTTACATGTGTCAAATGTAGAAGGTGCCAGTGAGAGTGAAGAATCCAGGATAAACTCTTCTCTATAGGTTAAAGCAGTCTGCAAGGGAACCACTGACTGGTGACACTAGTAGGGTTATTTAATTTCACCAAAAACGTGGGCATATATATAAAAAAATCACAGTATTGGAAGAAATTAATCCACCAATGATCAAGTAAGTGATGAGGTGATGAATTTCCAACAGAATACAGTTATGCAAGATGAACTGAACAGAAAAAGAAACCAACTCTTTCACCTTGTCTCTTCTCATCATATAATAGTATTATTGGTTAAGTTTTGGCAGATTCGAATTTTCTGAGATCTACATAGTTTCTTTAGGAATCTGGACTGCTGAAACCCCTTACACCCTTACCACGAACAGAGGGCAACCCAAATTAACTCCAAATTAACAATCCCTTTTTGACTACTATTTACAGTCCAAATATTGCAATAGTAATTTAACTGTGATATTTAGGGATTTACAACTTCTGCAACCAAGCTTTAAGCTTCACTGTTAGATCTTCATTCATTCTTCTCTGTCTGCAATAGCTAACTGCTTGATTATAAGAACTCAGACTTGATGATCTAATGGCAGCCTCAAAATTATATACCACTAAAAACAAATGTAGGATTTGTTATATTATATGGATGGCAAAGAAAATCCAAATTATCCACCACTGATGATGCACTACCCACCTTCCTCCTAACTCTATGCAATTTTAAGTTATATAACATGAACCTTAACAGCAATGAGTTGCTGTCAGATGTGGTCAGATCAGGTCAGACCAGATAATCTCAGACCTGATCTTCTAAAACTGTTAATTTTCTGTTTTGGCATCTACTTAAAATATAGAGACACTTGGAGAGGATCACATTCCACCACAATTCTACAATAGTCTTTCTGTCCTCCATTGCCTGCTTAAAACAATCTTTCAATTTGGCACAAGAAAAGATTAATTTTCATTCAAGAACTTTAGTGCCAACACTCCTGAGTAGGGAGCCATTCTCTTACTTAATGTCAAGGACACACACACTAGTAATCCTCATTCTAATCCCTCTCCTCCACCTGTAACAACTGTACTGGTTATAGACTGAATGAAGGTTAAGTGTGCCAGTCATACTTTAAATACTGTGTTACTATGTTTGCCCTTTGATTAGAGTACTTGTAGTACTGAAAAAAGAGGCTAGTCCACTGTTATATTTGCAGAAAATAACACAAAAGTATTTCTAGACTAGTGTAGCAAAATGTATATCCATAGCCCGGTCTAATATCACTGTATGGCATGACTCCCATCATTGCTGTATTTCTACAATAAATTCATATAATAGCAAAAACAAATGCAGTTAATCTAACACTATTTGGACATATTTCTTATTTCACCACGAGATTAATTTTTATTATAGTTATTATTTATCACTTTTATCCCTTTTTAATATCTTTCAAATCTGTTAGGGTATTTGTAAATCATAGTGAGGGCATCATAATGTATACAAGAAACTTGAATGAATTTGCTGGGATAACCAAAAATGTAGGAGGTTTTTCAGATGGCATTTAGGCTAAGGAATCTCTGTTTATTTTTTAAAATTGTTCCTCAGATGAGAAGATTCCTTTAGTATGAGAGCTCCTTGTTAAATAGACTGTATATGCATCATATGCCATATGATCTCCTGGTAAAACCAAAGGTCTAGCAGACAGAAGCTTCTCTGGTTGAAACACCAGCCAAGCTAATAACTCATGTGTACATTAAGACATGTGATCTTCTAGTGCTTTTATCCAGTGATAGCAAAAACTGGCTGAATGGGAGAACTGAAAAAAATTCTGATACATATATTCTGGTTTCTAGAAATTATCTGACTTGAGACCAAACATTTGAGAATTAGTTAACATTGTCAAACCTTAATGTTTTGATAAGTACTTGAGATAATCTTGGAAGATTCTCTTATACTGATTAATAAGTAAGCATTTTGTCTTTCATTAACAGAAAATAAAAATTTACCTTTATTCACACTTTCAAGAACCTCATAAATTTGAATGCCAAGTTGTAGGAAGGTGAAAATTTTTTTCCAGATGTCTATAAGGATAAAGATGCACAATTGTTCAATTCATTTTTTTTTTTCTATAACACACCTAAGTTACTGAAAATCTGGTTAGAAATATCCCACAAAATCTTTACATTAATTCTTGTGGATTTAAAAAGCTTCCTGTAAAATTTTAACTAAACTCTCTTCTCATACAGGAAAAATAATGACATCAACTTCTTTCACCATAATAAAAACATTTAAATGATAAATACATGCATGTGTCCTTTATATGGCATTTGTCCTGCTTTCAGCTTTTCTGATTGAGTAATGACCTACAAACCCATTCTATTACTGAAACATCCAAACCAGCTATTATTTTCTGCCAAGTTGTTTATCCAGGAATCATTAAAGGTTGCTATGCCTAAAATTGTGGAACTTGGTAATTTCTGGGCATGATTTCATTTGTTTATATATTTTCAAAATCTACCATTTGAAAATATTTTATAAGAAAGCAGGGAATATGAGGAAAATTCGACAGCAAAACACTAGCTGTGCTTCTGAGTCACGAAAAAAAGGAAACTACGATCTTGTTTTCCATTCACTCCTGCACTCAGTTCTAGGGAAAACAGTAAATAAAGAAGATGGAGGAGCAATTCAAAAGCAATTGATAATAACCTATGCCTCACTGTCATGAGGCTTGAGAGTTCCACAGTATCTGTAAGAAATGTCTTTGCCAAGGGTTGTTCTGTTGGTGCAAGATGTGACTAACAAGTGTAAATTTTTCCCAAAATAAATATAACAACTGCATAAATTATGGTGAATGTGGTATGAATGTTGGGCAGCTCTGACACAGAAACTTATCAAAAGAATGATATGACCACCTTGTATTTTTGCCCCATTCTGGAAAAAAGTAAATTAATATAGACTTCCCCAAAATCACAGATAAATATACACATACAAAGGAATCAAATATTAATTTTACATATTTAGAATCATTACAATTCAAGTCTTTAACATGTTAAAATATAAGATTACATATTTAAATACATCTGGGAGGTAGGGTCTTATTACTCCTAAATACAACCTCATTAGCAAGGACTTACGTAAACCATAAAAGCATATGCAGATATGCATGCATTCACATATGTATATATATATATACACATTCAGTCTCAGATTTTCTTAGTTTGTAAATAAGTTGTAACTTTAGACAGGGTTCATCACTTGAGATTTTACTGTGGATGTTTTATGAATAGTTGGTGATCTATTTGTATGTAGCTCATTGAGTATGTAATTTATTTAAAATTATTAATTCTACCAATTATAGGATAGTCAGTCTATATGAGCTAGTCAGTATTCATTCATTTTACAATCAGATCTGTGTAACTAACATTTGCCAATATAAATACAAAATGCGGTGTACGAAATTAACTTTTAACAGTGTGATTTAATAATCATAGTAACATGAATAACATGATATATACAAAAATACTTCAGAAGACAATAAATTAATATAAATATTAGTTTTTCTCCTGGAAAGGATAAAGCTTGTAATGTTTATCACCAGAAAGGGGTTCTCACATCTCACTGTATTTTGCTTGGTCAGGTCTGCTACTCTATCCACTTTGAGATATCAGCATAACAGGAAATATAAAGGAAGCTAGACTTCCTCTGCAGCCTTGCAATTTCAAATATGCAGAATGCAGATATAGCAACAAAACAAAATCGATGCTTCTTCCTTTGATTTCTCAGGACAAAATCTATTTTCTAAGCCATTTCTTTTTAAAACTCTCCAGTTTTCACGTCTATTTATGGCACATAGCTCCCCACAAGGACAAGGAACTAGGCTTGAGACTACTTTATAAAAATATAATATCACAACTATTTATACTGGTGTCATGTGTAAGAGTCCTGATCCAAGATCATATCCCAGTTCTGCTTGATGCTGTTCAAACACAAACTCAAAACAATACCTTTCTCCAGCTTAGAATGAAAGGATGAAAAAGAGATAACATAAGTGAAGCAAGGAGACAATATTCTTCAGCAAGACAGATGGTAGTTTCAGCCACTGAATCACATCCCACATTTTCTAGTTTTGAAAGAGGATGACGTATTAGCATATATGGACATATTTGGATGGTCATTGTAACTTCCTCTCAAGTATGAGAAACAGTATGAGGTAAAAGATGTAGAAATGTTATAAATGGTTCTCAGTCAAATGGAAGCTAATATGGACCAGTTAAGGGCAGGATTCCGTATTCTCAGGTATCAAGGGAGAACATATAAAGAGCTTGAAAAATGAATGCAAATTATTTAAGATAGTACAGAAGCTTAGACGTGTCGAAGTACTGAACTAGCGAAGTTACTTTGCAGAAACATTCTGTAGGTGCTTATCTGAAAAAAAACAGCATAGGAGACAGTTGGCTAAAAGCAAAAAAAGAATACAACAAGATGGGAATATGGGCCTTGGCTGTGTAGATGGACAGAATTATTTTAATTATGCAGAAATAATGAACAAAATCTAAGCATTGAAATAGTATCAAAACCTTACATGAGGTCAGAATTGCAAAAAAATTCTGAGGCTAACAGCTTCAACAGGCAGGATGTGATATTGCTCAGGATGAATTTTGAAACGAGGAAGGTTTTGGGGAAAGACTAATAAACTGGTTTGATCATGTTGAGCTTGAGCTGACCCTCTACAGATACAGAAATTTTAGTTTGTGTATGAAATAAATTTGCAGTAAACTAAATGCAGATAATCAGTACGAAGCATCTCTGAAACAAATTAACTGAATTTCTGCTTATGTATTAGAGTGCCATTAGTCAATGTCCAAAGTGAGAAAATAAATGGAAATCTTAAAAGGCTGTTGGGGAGAGCATGTGAAGTATGTCTTGCAATCATGCACTTATACCAGAATATGGCAAGAAATTGGAGAACATGTAGCACAGAACTGGAAGAAAAAGTACAAGGCCTCAATTGTTTAGATACAGTACATGAATATTTGTTGATCTTAGCAATAGGGGATGAAAGACAGCAAGCAGTTGTACAGGTAACTAGAAGTAAAGCAAAGTTTTTGATGGAAAACATACACATAACTATATTGTGTATGACGAACTGAATGAGACTGAGAAATGGAGAAATAGAATGGGAAGGAGATAGGATGCATGCAATGGGCTGCATGGAGAAACTGGAAGACAATCAGGTATCAGACATATTTCTTCACAAGAGAGAAAAAGATGAAAGTGTACAAAGATTATGGTGAGAAGCTAGGCCGAAGAAAGAGAAAGATAAGTTTGCATTTTGTTCTTGTCCTCATTTTTTATGTGTGGGGTTGTAATGGCAAAAGGGAGAAAATTAAAACAATAAGTGGAAATGCAAGAACTAGAGCTAAACTTGTAGATTTGTCAATTAATTAAACTGAAAAAGTAGTCAGTATTTCCAAAGAAAAATTAGCAAAGATGAAATAATTGTGAAATGAGAGGAAGTATAGTAAGCTAAGATCTTAGGGCTTCAGACTGGAGCTACTGAAACTCCTTTTCTAATCTTAAAGACTTCCCACTCCTACTAAAGTGTTAGTTTACAGTAAATCTCAGACAGGAAAAGGCTACAAAGGACAAAAGAAAGGAAGGTCTCACCTTAGTTTCTGCATGAAGTGTACGAAGTTTATAAAAAAACAATCAAAATCTGAGGACCAAGACTAGAGGGAAGACATACCTCCATCAGCCTCCCAGCAGGATCTGAAACATATGTAACCCTATGTTATCAAATTCTGTCTCTCTCAGAGAGATATTTTCATATCATTGCTAAGACATCTCTTAACATATTTAATAAGGGACTTTATTAGCAGCATGAATAAAATGCATCAGCTTCCACTTACTTTGTGAACAATAAATGTTTTCATACTTAACTGTGACGTGCTCAGAGTTGTATTCCCAAATTTAGTGACCAACATTGTTGTGCACTATATTCATACCTGATTCAAATATGTAGTGTGAATATATCAGTGTGAATATATCACATAATCAAGCAATTCAGGCACACACAGTGTAATGGCAGTAAGATTCTTTCAACAGATTCAAGAAACGACAGAGCCTCAGCTGCCAAGTGTCAAGTTGTAGAGGAAGACAAGGTATTAAAACACCTATACGTACCTCCTTCTGTGGTCAAATGCAAAGATGATCTAATCTTTCTGCAGGGAGATGGGAAAAATGCGGAAAACAGAAGTGGACAAACCCATGGAGTTACAAAGAAATGTTCAAAAAGATTTTGACTTTATTTTTAAGTCAGAAGTAGCCTTAGGAAAATCTACCCTCTCTAAACATAATTTAATGTGCCTGAATTTTGCTGTATGTACTATTCTTGGCTTCTATAAGGTACCAACTACATTATTAGTCTTCAAACTAACTTAAAAAGTAATTGTTCTTTTTCACAGTGGAAGAGTTTTATGCACTCAAATGTACCAATGCCTTTGGATTTTTACTATCAAGATGTTTCCTAGAAACCAGAATATTTATTCTTGAAAACGTGAGAACATCTACTGCTTAATGATTCTATTTGCACTATCCTTGTCAAAATTAATAGCAACCCTGTTATGGTCAGGGCTGTCATTGATATCATTTGAGAGTAGAGAGTACAAAAAGATGAAAGTCCAAGTCATAAGTACAGTCTTGAGAGCACTGTCATCCATGAGCCTTTGATGTCAAAGGAAAACCTGCATATAAGTACACCACATGCCACAGGAACAAACTCGTGCAGTACAGGCCTCATTTGTTACACAAAATTTACATTATTTTAACTAGTAAATTAGAGAAATTAGTCCTGGTGAAATTTTGCTCTGCAACCACACTAATTTCTCTAAACTTTCAAAAATGCATGTGAGGAAAAGAGCATGTGAACACTGATGTTTCAAGAACGGACTAAAAGTTCTGGAGATAATACACCTTACTCTGACTGCAAGAAACACTTCTTACTTTAGTAGAAATAATGGTTGACAGGACACAGGGAGTGGTCAAAGATTACAAAAGAGCACTGAAAATAATTTATCTGTTGCCAGATCAGCAGAGCTTCCTCCCTAGAGATAGGCACTATCTAGTTTTGCCTTGATCCATTGCAAATTGTTGCCTGGTAACTTGAGCTGCTTCCCTTTCAGGTCAGTTTTTATTAGATGAAAACCTTTTAATTACAAGCTTGACTGCTGCAATATTTTTGTTGTACAAAAATATGACCCCAAATGCTTACATAAACCATGTGTGATTCCTGGCACTGCTTTCCCACTTTGATCGCTACACCTACTTATTGTCAAGATTTTCTGAATAGTTTAATCTATTTGTTAGGCTAAAGTATCAATTTTGATACTTTAGTCTAACAATAGTTAAACATGTACACTTTTATCTGAGAATGTTTTCTGACCATCTCCCTGTTCATGGGATGCTTTCTGCTCTATGCCAGCCAGCCTTCTGCCCTTTGCATTGAGTGTGTTGCTTCTGGAGCCTGCCTGGGGAAGCCTTCCCTGGCAATAGTGTGCAGCCAGGACTTTCTAGGTTAAAGTCCTAATCTTACCACTGCAGATTATTTACTGCCATAAATATAATTTGTTCTTTTGAAAGTTTTTGTTTTCTTCCCAGTAACACTAAGATATCAGAAAAATGAGCCTACCTCTAAGAGGCCCAAATTAAGAGCAGTTATCACAGAATATTTTGAGTTAGAAGGGACCCAGAGGATCATTGAGTCCAACTCTTAAGTGAATGGCCCACAGCCGGATCAAACCTGTGACCTTGGTACTACTAGCACCATGTCCTAACTAATGGAGATAATATCAGGGTCTAATCAGAGGAGATTTCCTGATTCCCAAGTGAGGTCAAGTTATTCCCACACCAGAGCACTCCACTAGCATGAGGCAGCTCCTCCTGTACTCCATGTGGTACCAGAAGAGTAAATGTCACTCTACCATATGTAAGGCTGCATATTTCCAAGAGCTTTCTGAACTGGCACAGCCTGTAGCATGAGGGAAGCATTTTTTTACTGCACATGAAATATATTAGGACATAAGGACTGTTGGTGCTGATCTGATGAATCCCCAGCTGTGGGCTGCTGGGTGTTGATGCACAGCTATTTTATCTATCAGTCTACCAGCATATGAGAGCACTGATTTTGGTGATTAACATCCAGAGCCCAACAATAACATAAAATAGCATTTTGTTAGCAGCACTGTCATCTTTACTTTGCAATCAATCTGCTTTTTCTGGTAGAGCATTAGAAGAGCCAAACATGGAGCAATTTGCTGCAGAAGTAATACTGCAGGCCCACATGTGGAAAATCTTTATTCTTTTCCCTTTGATTACTAACCTAATTCAGTCCCAGCAAACATGACTCAATATGTAAAAAAAGTGCTTCTAATAGCAATACTTATAACATACAACAGATTATACAACCAAATTTACCTCCAAAGGTTTTGAAGTTGCCTAGCTACAGGATTGGAAAGGTTGAGGAACTCCCTGCTGAAGGCAGGAAATGAGGCAGATGAGCACTTGGGGACTGAAGCTTCAAGCTCCACCTAGTGACAAACCTTATCGTTGGTAGTCTTCATAGATAACCCCGGAGAAAGCATAGGTACCATGAAAATTCTAAAACTCTGGGGTAGCATTGGCAGGAAATGACAATCAGAGCCAAAAGAAGCACAGGGATTTTTGTTTTTTTGTTTATGGGTTTGGCTGGTTGTTTCAGTTTTTAAAAAATAGAAATATTACTTGAAAAAACAACTCAAGAGACACTAACTGGCAATAGAATGCTCAATGAAAGTAATACCACACCACCCCATGATGAAAAATATGTCTCTACATAGGACAACAATGTGACCATAGTGACAATAATTAATGAAATTACTCCACTCCCTAGAAAGGAGATTTTTTTCATTAATGAAGGAGGCAGAACTCTAGTATTAATATTTTTATTTATAACAAGATTATTTTGCACTTTACATCATCAGATTCCTCGTAGGATAGCCAGTGAGATTTTGTTCACCAGCTACAACAAAAAGTCCAATATTTTTCAACAAAAAATCTGGTGAAATTCTTATTGTATTTATAATAATTTTATTTTATAAACATGTAAATAATGATTTTCCCTCATAGCTAAGAAAGTAAGATTTTGAAGGCTTTCAAACTGACCAATTAGACATAAGACTGTGTAGAGTAAGCACGTTTTTCAGAGAAATTACTGCTAGCTTTAGAAAAGAAATCTGTATTTAAGTGTATTCTTCATATATGGAGGATGGCATTCCAGGCTGCCTGGATGATCAGAAAATAAAAATTATACTACACCACATTGAAAATGTTAAATGTTTATATATTCTGTCAATATCAATGTTCCAATGTTTAATCAATTAATTTTTATAAAAAATAAAAAATACATAATTTTACCCCCAAGTATATGATTAATAAGCATCAAATATATTGATCTTTATCTATTGTTGAGCATCTGAATATACACGGGTTTCAAAATCAGGCAAAATTTTCTTGGAATCTTGTCATCTCAGGTCCAATAATAAGAATAAGTAATACTTTGATATCTAAAAAAATATTACTAAGATTTATTTAATTCATAAAGTGCCTTGACACACTGATGTTTCTCTGAAAGATATTATTTCTTCTGGAAGTTCCACTTTTGATTTTGATCGCAATTAGAAAATCTAGTGTAAATGGAAACATTTAAGTTAATAAGGCTTATCATAGAAAGACTGTTCAGATTTAGATGGGAAAAGGCATTAATTTTGTTTTATTCAGACTGTCCTGACAAGAAGTACTAGATGACAATTAAACGACATGTGATGCTGGAGACACACCTGTATTGGGAAAAACAATATCAAACTATGCTTCAAAAGCACGCAATTCAAAAGAAATGCTGACACAACTTCCTGTGTATGTGATATCTTGAAGCCATTTTTCACACTGAATGTTGTCACATTCCTGTGTTTCAATTAAAGAAAAGACAGTAAAAGTAACATATTTACATGACAGAAAAGAGAAGCACTTACTGGAATAGTATTTACTGTTGAATTCTTCCAAGGTTCCTTTTAATTTGTGGTATTTTAATTCTATTTAGGGTGGTGCCTGCTAATGGAATCTGGCATTGAGTGGCTGTACTTATGCTGTTCATTATGGAATGCACTGTGTTAAGGATTGCAATGTAAAGCATGGGTAATTGGGAACTTATCTGTTACTGTGCTGGAAAAATATGCAATACAGGTTTCAGCAACAGATTTCTACTGATATGGTAGCCTAAACTGTTTACTAGACTGATTTTGCATATAGAAGAGGTTATATTATATTAGGAGTCTTTTAGCAATTTGTCTCTCTTTAATACTTGCCTGTATCTATATGAATGAAGCTATTGCAATAATTTGTCTTGGTGCAGATATCATTTGTAACAGCAAAACATCACTTTTCACATTCACATTGTCAAGCAGAGCAAAATAAGTTATGGTGATGGCAAAAACCACATTTATGTTGTACAACTATAATTACACTGGTGATTTTTCTTGAATAAAACTCTTGCCAAGAATTCACAAATGAATCAACATTGCTGGAACATACTGAAAAATTACTCAGATCTGGCTTTAGAGCAAATAGTCAGAGTATGAACTTTAAAAAAAATAGGTTAAATTAAGCAGAATGGCTATTCATTCAGACCACAACAGGAAGAGAAAGGGGCTAACACAGGAGGATCTGCCAAATATCCCCAGTGCGTCACACAGCCGGGTTGCAGAGGGATGTGCTGAATTTCAATGTATTCTTCCTAGACCCACACTGATATCCATGCCAGTCCCCTTACTGAGCTGGATTTCCTCTCTTGAAGGCCCACTGCTGCTTCAGAGCCCCCAGGGGCTCACACTGTGCTGAGTCCTTTATGTTCAGGAAGATTTATTCTGTTTAGCTTTTGAAAAACGCAACCACAGAGCCTAGCCTCTACAGCTCGCTGCTGGGAACTGCAGAGCCATGACTTTTACGTCCATTTTTCCTTTTACTGCTTTGCTTGCTGTGTTCCTGGGGCAGCAGTGGTATAATGCAGGCCTTGCATACAACCATTCTCAAAGGGAGGCGTGTGCCTGAGCGTTTCCCCGGATCTGGGCCAGAAATGGCATCTCACAATGCTGGCATGGTGCTATGAGGGGACCTCTGGTGTTAGCCCAATGGCTTGCAGGAGTCTAAAGCAATAACATTGGTTTGTGGGTTTTTTTCTGCTGAGAATAACAGAACGAGGCCAAAGGACTTACTGCAATTTGCTACTGTGCTCACGTGCAGGTGCAGCAGAGCAGAGGGCCTGAGGCCAGGCCTGTCCCAGCGTGGCTGAGGGGCAGGGGAGGCCTCCTCATCTCCTCATCTCCTCACCTCCTCTGCTCATCTCCTCACCTTCTCATCTCCTCACCTCCTCACCTCCTTACCCTACCTCCTTACCTCCTCACCTCCTCATCTCCTCATCTCATCTCATCTCCTCTCCTCCTCACATCCTCATCTCCTCATCTTCTCACCTCCTTACCTCCTCATCTCCTCATGTCCTCATCTCCTCTCCTCATCTCCTCATCTCCTCATCACCTCATCTGCTCATCTCCTCACCTCCTTATCTCCTCAACTCTTTATTTCCTCACCTCCTCATCTCCTTACCTCCTTCTCTCCTTACCTGCTCACCTCCTCACCTGCTCACCTTGTCATCTCCTCACCTCCTCAGCCCGGCCCCATGTTCACTCCCGGCCCCTGGGCAGCCAAGCTGGATGGCCACAGGCAGGACAGGGAAGAAGCGGGACCTTCCCTAGATGTGTCCTGGCCAGCTCTCTGGAATGTGGAGCCCTCTTGGCCACAGGTTGTCCACAGGTGAGATGGTGGCATTGCTCTGTGAAGGGACCTTGTGGTGTCCTGGTACCTGGGCTGGCACCTTGGGCCAAAGCCTTGCCCAAAGTCTTTCACCAGAGTCAGTTTCTGACACTGGAAATTGGCTGCGTGCTGAGTTTTAATAAAACTGCAACTTCTTCAATTGCTGTAAAGTCTCTCTATGAGAGACAAACCGTAAAGGAAAGGCAACAAACCTTATATACAAAGGTTGATAAAAATCTGGAAAGAAGGTAAAATCTGAGCAGTTAGTGAGTGTATTGGTTTTGTCAAAATGCAAATTTAGAACATCATCAAGACATAAAATAGCAAAAATTTTATTTTCTATGAGCTATTCATAACATACAGAATTCTATATTCATTCGAAGGGTAAATAGAGTTTTAAAAGCCCTTCTAATTATACACACTGTTTCAATTAGCAGCACTGCAGATTTATTTTATAATCTAATCATCTGTGATGCGTTTCAGTGATATAACACTGCTCACTCACAGATCTCAAAGCACTTTGATAAATACAATTAGTTTCATTTCACAGAGATAGTTTAGGACAAGAGAGTCTTTGTGACTTGTCTAGGAAAACACAAGAGCTCATTTCCTTCTGCCAGGGGCAAGTGTGGTAAGAAAAGATGAAGAAATGCCTGAGGGCAGTAGACACATTTATTTTGTACAAACCAGCTGGGTCTGGTGAAGGTTTGGTGGCTTAGATGGGCCACCAGGCTGATGCAGGCAGCCTCCAACTGGTTGGGCTAGTTCATGCCCTGTCTTTCTAGTTTCTTGTGCCAGAAGTCTACTAGGTTGTACCTAGTAAAATACACATGAATATGTCTTCAATTCCTGACGGTGAGGTAGCATGGGGGCTTTTGATTGTTCACGTGCAAACTGGATCAGCATAATTACTGAATTTGGATGAGCATGCGACTCACCCATTTTGACTCCAAGGCCCACTACAGTAAATGTCACTTTGTGCAGACTCCAAGTCTTGTGATCCCTTTTTAACTCAGGGTTTAAATGAACTCAATATTCAAGCAAAACACTGAGAAAGACATTGAGTGTCACATGGTTTCATGTGGTTTTGATAAAACTCTCTCAGGCTTGCTCAAAACTTGCAGAATGATTTTCCTTAAGGTTTTGTTAATAGCAGCTGAGTTTTGTATTCACAACTAATTCAAGGCCAAGCTAGTTTCACAGATGCTTAGAAATTTTACAGAGTCTGCAAAGAAATTTTCTGAAGCTGTGCTTCGAATTAACATTAATTTATTATAAGAAAGGATGCAACAGTGACAGTGGTCAATTGTGGATAAAGTTTCAATACAGAGAAAAGGTTGCTGTTTTGAAGAATGTACTGTTGGTCAAAAGTGCATTTTCAGTCCCATTTTGCAACTTAGCATATCCTTCCTTTCTCTTCTCTCCTGATTCTGTAAAGAAATAGGTTTATACTGATCAGTTCTCCCTTCCTGCTGAGCTGGATGGCTCTGTTCTGACTTTGTGCACTCACGGGTGGAGATACTGCTTTAATTAATGAGCCAACTTTCTCATGAGACAAGTAGCTAGTTCAGTGATGATTTTCTTAAAGCTCAGGTCAGTCTGTACCTGATGCCTGTGAGAGGCTATCTGGAACAGAGGCTAGACAATGTTAAAGGAATAAAGTAAGTATTTATTAACAGGCCTTCAAAGGATACACCTTGGACAGTACAAGAGCCTGGCCATGGCTCCACCCAAGACAGACCCAAGAGGGATGCCTGGTCCCGAGTTTTCATGCTTTTATAAGTTTTGGTCCATTTACATATTTGGATCAATTCTCCAATTACAGCTTCAGGTTATGAAGTTGCAACTTCTCAGATCGCTTTCCTCAATTTGCCATTGTTTACACTTCTTGAGCCTAAAGCTGCAATCGTGTCCTTGGTTCTTAAACTGGAAAAGGATTGTTTTGTCTAACTACCCTGTGAATAGAACTTGATAACACTACGTATGAAGTTCAGCGTCACACACT
This sequence comes from Oenanthe melanoleuca, assembly GCF_029582105.1. Classification (NCBI taxonomy): domain Eukaryota; kingdom Metazoa; phylum Chordata; class Aves; order Passeriformes; family Muscicapidae; genus Oenanthe; species Oenanthe melanoleuca. Next base: position 31,314,217 of record NC_079339.1, read on the forward strand.
AAGGCAGTACAGAATCAAAAAAATATGAAAGCTAAAACTTAAGGCATCATACCTACATGTGAAAATGTAGATTTAATCTTGGTTTCTGTGTCTCCTTGTCTGTTTTTTTCCTCTGTCTCTCCCAAAACTGGATTATGGTTCAGTCTTGATGTGTTAATTTCCTCCATTATAGAGCAATTATGCTTAGGAGTGACTTGTGGCACTCCAGTACGGGAGGGTGGAGGACAGCTCAGGACATTCTGCAGAGGGATGCAAATAAACACCTAAAAGGATTACTTTTCCCTCCTACATTGAGGAAGAATGATGATAGGAACTGTAAGTGCCCTGTTTGCTAGTACTGTTAAATTATATTTGTCATAGTGTTTCAGTTATAGCTTCCCTTCCTTCTTCCCCCTCACCAACCTACTCCAAACTGCCCAACGTAGAATTAACACATCTAGAAAGCTCTTCTCTCACAAGGGTCAGCCAAAATCCTACTAGGGACCTGCACCACTAGGTGTATGCCTCCCCTCCTCCAGCCCCATAATGAGTCATCCTGTGCTGCTCACACTGTGCTCAGTGACTGACAGCAGTGACTGGTCTGCCAGAGAGCCACTGTAGAAGCCCATGTCTATCATTAAGTTATTCTTAAAATAAAAAGAGATTTTGTTGTTGTTCCTTATTGTATGTTACGCTTATATAGCTCTTGCCTTAAGCTTAGATTTCAAAATAGTAAATAGATAAAACAACGTTTTCACTGCTGCTTGCTCTTGCCCTGGGGAAAGAAGTTGCACTACTGCCTGACAGAAAACAAGAAAACTAAACATTGTTCACAGATGCTTTCAAGCTGCTTAAATAAGCAAAACAAGTTTTAATTTCTTTTTCTTAAGCTATCTGATTTTCCATAAAATTCTCAAGGACATGATGATATTGTTGGTACACTTTCAAGATTTGGCGCTTGAGTAGTTTTAAACTGTTATTACTCTTTTCCATTTACAGTAGCAATGCATCAATTTTCTCAGAGGTCTTAAGATAGATTTGTTAGCCAGCCACATTATTTTTCACTGAGAAAATCTCGTCATAGTTTGGGAGAGAATTACAAATTTGAAAGAAAATTGAAATAAGAAGAAAACATTTTTTTCTTATACATGCAGCACATTTGATTGTAATATATGGGTTTAAGATAGGGATTTATGACTTCTGGTTTTTGGCAATCATTTGCTAACACCAAATTTCGGATTTTGCTGATAGACCTAAAAAGTATATTTAATTCCCATGTCACTGATGAGCATGAAAATTAGGGAGGATCATTAAGCCCACTATTGCCCAATATGGAGACTGGAAGTACTTCTAGAAGTACCTTTAGAGTCATAGATCACCAAAAAAATCAAGATGGAGATTCACAGACACCTTAGCCTAATGGCACTCCAAAACAGATGAATTTTTGTCATTTGGCTTCTGTGATAATTTGCTTTAAAAGTGTTCTGTGTAGCCATGCAGGCTCAGAGCTCCTTATTTTCAACAGGAAACTGAGATTCTCACTGATGACATTTAAATCCAGAAGGTATGGGTTTTGTATAAGTGCCAGATATTATGTAACTTTACAGTAAGTGATGAGTCAGTGACACAATTTACATGTTTTAAAAATAGTGTCTAATTCATAGAAAGTGAGCTACTGAAGTTTCTAATCCGTCTTTAAATCCTTGTCATTTTTGTATGACATTGAAAATCTATTTCTTTGCAGCTTGTGCTATCTTGACTTACTACAAGAGAAATGGCATTTGATATATCTGTGTATGGATTCTAAGCAATTACATCTCCTCAGAGTTAGTGGGCACAATAAGGAAAGAGGTGAAATGCATTTCAGGTGCACTGTAATTAAAAAATTTTCAATTCTGATGATGGGAATGGAGAAGGTAGACCTCTAAAATGCTGTAAAACACAACTGGTGGTCAAATAGATAATTTGGAAGTATATGAAGCAGTTCAGATTTACCTCATCATATGGCTGCTAGTTTTCTTCAGTGTTTTTGCATTTTAAGTTAATCTAAAATATTTTTAATGAACAAGCAAAATGATGGACATGAAATGCTTAGAACTTAGATAGTTTTCTGAGGAAAATTCAAGTATGTAATATTTTTGCTTAGATGGGACAAAGCAGATTTGAGATAAAATTTCAAAAAACATAAATGGGACATATAAAAGGTAGATGATCTCTGTGAAGCAGAAGTGGTTAGAAGGCAATTACTATGGGTTTCACAGAATGCCAGGGTGTCCAGGAAGCTTATGTAGGTGACAGGGCAAATTACATCATGTGTGGGTAGGAGAGTCTGACCAGAACCCAAAACTGACCAAGTTTACTGTCCTTCAACTTTGACTTACTATGTCATGTTTACTGTACTGAAAGTCATTAAGACTTGCCCTCTTTTTCACTATTTAAATAAGTAGCCCTTATTAGCAGCTCTATGAGAAGCTATTCACATATTATGGAAAGTATGTTCTGAAATAAGACTTGAATTTGCCCTTAAGAAACATTCAAAGCCTCACCATTTTGACCAAAAGGACTGGATTGACACCTTCTGAATCCATGTTTATTGACAAGTCAGGTGATAATTTTCTTAAGATGGCTCAGCATGGACTTTTCAAAAACACTTTTATGTTTCAAAGATTAATGTTGCATCAGCATCATCAACCAGGCCATTTCAAGTTAATAAGACTGAGAGTCTTAGAAAAAAAAAAAATATTTAGGAGTGTTAGTGAATGAAACAGGACCCACAGAGGAGTTACCAGATTAAAAGCTTTATCTCAAATTGAAACTTTTGCTTATAAACAGTGTTCTTAAAAGGTGTGCCCAGGATGCCAGAGGTCTGTTGGTCATGAAAATGGTGTTGCCAGTCCTGCTTTTCATGCCTGATACCTTTTGGCTGCATGAAACTCAATCAAGATCCAAAATTAAAATAAAGCTTTTTGTCAAACCTTTCTTGGAATTAAAGTGACTTTATAAAAGTTAAGCAAACACTGGGTGATTTTCTGTAAAGGGAAAATGTAATTACAAAATATTAAATAATTTTCCACATATGTTTAAAAGCCCCTGTGAACCTTTAGTTTTCACTAGGATGCAATGGCCTAGTTGCAAACTAGGATGAAAAATACAAATTAAAAAAATCTTCAGGCAAAAGTTAAGCAAAGCTTCTGTAACGGGTCATGAAGTCCAGGTCTCAGGTTTCACTCCAGACTTGTCATTCAGAGACTCATTACTTTTTTTTTTGTTTAGAATACTCAAAACCAAATTGCAGGTCTGTGCTGATGGGATACTGGGAAAATACTAGTGGAAAGAAACCACAAAAAGGTTGCATCCTAAAAATAAAGCATAGGTAAACAGGTCTTAAATACTGTCATAGACTAGTGGTTGGTGACACCATGTGAATCCCTTCAGAAAGCAAAGTTCGTATTACCACTGAGTATTTTAATCCTAAGTGTTTTGAATAAAAGATCAGTGGGGTTTACAAAAAACCTATGAATGGGGTTATTTCTCATACTTTACTAATCTGAGCATATTAATACTTTGTTGGAGGTTGAAACTGTCTGGGGATGATTTCAGAGCAAAGTGGACTGTCTGGGGATGATTTCAGAGCAAAGTGGCACGGGAAGCAGAGGAACACTTTGTCCAGTCCCTCTTCCTCGTTCAGTCCTTATCTGGCACTCACATATCTCATATATGTGGCAGCTCTGAAGGAGTGCTGATTGACAGAGCAAGGGAAATAGAGCATGACCAACCTTTGGTTCCTTTCCCTCTCAGTGCTACAATAATAAAACCACATGAGTAATGCTGGAGATCTTTGGATGTGATAGAGAACAAAAGCAGAAGTATAGCAGTGTGCAGAGTAGATTCAATGCTTGCCACTGTGTGGAGAAAATTCATGTGGCCAAAGCTCAACTGAAGTTGAAGCCAATCAGAACTGTGGGGACCAATAAAAAGAGGTTTTTTTTCAAGTATATTAATGGCAATAAGCAGTGTAAAAATAGTATTGTCCCATTACAGCTTGAGGATGGTCACCTCACAAACAGGTACTTGAACAAGGCAAGGTGTTTAACACATTCTTTGCCTTTGTCTTCAACATGAATGATGGACCAAGGGACCAAGTGCTGGCAGACCATGACTGCAAGAATCATTAACTCCCAGTCAACCCTGAAATTGTGTGGAGTCTGCTGCTCCAGCTAGATCCCTACAAATCAATGGGGCCTAATGGGATTCATCCAAGAGTCCTCAAAGAGCTAGCTGATGTCATTGCAAAACCTTTCTTGATGATTTTTCAGCAACCTTGGGAATTCGGAAAGGTCCCAGCTAACTAGAAGTCGGCAAGCATCCTGATTTTCAAGAAGGGCAAGAATGAGAAGCCCAGAAACTACATACCTGTCAGTCTCACTTCCTGCCCGAAGAGGTTGTGAAGGTAGTTCTGGGAGGTGTTGAAAAACATTTGAAAGCAATCACTGGTCACAGCCAGCATGGCTTCATGGGAAGAAAGACCTTCTTATCAAACCTGATTTCCTTTTATGACAAGGTAACACCCCTAGCTGATCAAGGGAAGCCAGCTGATGTAATCTTTTTAGATTTAAGTAAAGCTGCTGATGCTGTCTCTCACAGTATTCTGTTGGATAAAATGTCCAGCTCACAGCTGGATAAACACATCATGTGATGGGTGAACATCTGGTTCATGGGTTAGATGCAAAGGGTTATAATGAATCAGGTGACATCAGACTGGTGACCTGTCACCAGAGGGATTCTGCAGGGCTCTTTCCTAGGCCCTGTGCTCTTCAACATTTTCATTAATGACCTGGATGAGGGACTAAAAGTGATACTAAGCAAATTAATGGATGATACAGAACTGGGAGGAGCTGTTGACTCCCTGTTGTTGTCCAAGGCCTAGAGGCCCTACAGAGAGACCTCAACAAATTAGGCAACTCGGCAATCACCAATGGTGTGAAATTCAACAAAGGAAAGCACCGGATTCTGTACCTGGGATGGGTTTTCATGGATGTATGGACAGACTGGGGAATGAGAGGCTGGGAAACACGGACATGGAAAGGAATCTGGGGATCCTGGTTGATGGAAAGTTGAACATGAGTCAGCAGTGCCCTGGCAGCCAGCAGGGCCAAGTGTGTCCTGGGGTTCATCAGGCACAGCATCACAGCCAGGCAAGGGAAGGGATTGTCCTGCTCTGCTCTGAGCTGGGGCAGCCTCACCTCCAGTGCTGGGGACAGTTCTGGGTGCAAAAATATGAAAAAGACATTAACTACTAGATAGTACCCAATGGAGAGAAACAAAGATCATGAAGGGCCTTGAGGGGCAGCAGTATGAGGAGAAGCTGAGGGCACTTGGTCTGTTCAGCCTGCAGGAGACGACACTGAGGGGAGATCTCATTGCAGTTTACAACTTACTGTGATGAGAAGAGGAGGTGCAGGCAGTGGTCTTTTTGCTGTGGTGACCAGTTGCAGGACTGAGGAAATGGTCTGAAATTGTGCCAAGGGAGGTTTTATTCGGATATTAAGAAAAGGTCCTTCACCCAGAGGGTGTTTGGCACTGGAACAGACGCCCCAGGGAAGTGATCCCAGCCCCAAGCCTGACAGAGTTCAAGAAGATTTTGAACAGTTTTCTCAGACATGGTGTGACTCTTGGGGATGATGCTGTGCAGGCTTAGGAGTTAAACTCAATGATCCTTGAGGGTCCCTTCCAACTCAGGATATTCAGTGATACTTTATATCTGTGGAAGTGAATGTCATGCCTAACTCCATTAATTACAGCAGCAGTATCGACACGTTATGTATGATATAGTATATACACCTTCAGAATCACAGGAGGGGGTATTTTATGGGTATGCAATCCATCCCTGTGCTGGGCCCAAGAGTGACTAATGCAGTACTTGAGGGACACATCAGCAGCCATAGGCTACATTGCAATGAGCAAGTGTGCTTGAACTGGGTGAGAATTCAAGTTGGTTTATTTTGTTCCTGGTGCCATTCAGGAATAGATAGCAACTTAGAAATATAACTTTATGAGTGTTCTAGCTTCTTTAAACTAAAAAATGTGAAGTTATAAAACACATTTTGAAAGGCTTTTTGTCCAGCACTGGATTAAGTTTTGAAGTTATCAAACTGAATATTTTATTTAAGTAAAATGAATGTGCTTCAGAGATCTAAAATAACAGAGCATTTGTTTAATATGCTTCTCTAACTCTCTAATACATCATGTTAATTCTCCTGTCAATAGTTGTTTTTATTCCTAAGAACAGAGATTTCAGTTAATAGTATCCATTTTGATATTACTTGTATTTCACAGAATAAAACACAAAAATGGAAGTTCTACTAACCCCAAAATTCATGTTCATCTGCATGCTACAGAAAAGATTATATATGCAGAACTCTGTAAAGTCAGAAATTCTGCCATAATCACTTAAAGGTATGAATAAAAGACATTCCTAATTATCAGCTTAGGAGTCCAAACCAGGAAAGAAGCGAAGAACATTATGTCTAAATCTCTTATTTAAAAGTAAAAATAATTATTTTTTAAAAACAGATTTTCATCTACTCTGATTAACTTACATCTCCTTAGTAGCCACACATATACAGAAGCTCGACAGTAATTTTTCCTATACTGAATATACACACTTCCTCAAAAAATGGAGAAATGACTACTGGACAAAGTCAGAAAAAGTTTAAAATGCAGAAATATTTTCAGGCTCAGAAGTAGCTCACAGCCATGCAGTAAATAAATGAGAAGCTTGCAATTTCTTTACACTGTCTGAATTAGCAGGTGCGGAGGCAGTCAGATGGAATGATAGATTTTTAAGAATCAGAGACAATCTAGCAAATAATACTCCTCAAAATACTGTAATCCAGTCATATTGTTTTAATTGGGCAACATGGCATTGTGATAACAGATGGCAGCTCCATGTGAACAGATTCAGCCAGACTGATAGCATTCTGCCCCAGCTCCTCTGAATGAACAGCTATGCGCTTCCAGTTTATATTGCAATAGCTTCATTCAGATTTCACACTTGGATAGACACTGTGCCATTATGAAAGCAAATACCATTTAAGGCTCTATGCATGAGTGTATGGAGATTTCATGGTAGTTTCCATTACTGAAGTTTCAAGTTGGTTGGAGCTGTAATAGTTGAGCTGCATTAGAGTTAAGACATTACTGGTATCTGTCTACCCCCAGCCAAAGGTTACAGTTCCTGGATCAAAGTCAGCAGAAATAACATATAAATCTGAACTACTCCATCTAGATGGTGCCAGCTGACATCTGTCTTCCACAATGGTTTATCCTAGGACACTGGGCGTTTTCAGAGGAAGTGCTGCACATCTTCCCCTCTACTGACTCTGTGGTAACTCCTGGCACAGAAATGGGATGGACAGCTGGAGGCTGAAACATCTTTAATTTCAGAGGATTTGCCAGAACTTGCTTCTCAAACTTCTAAATGTTAATAGCTTCCTTCTACAGAGATAAGAACAGCTTCTAGGTCAGTGATAGGCAACTTAGTGCTTTCACTTTGGAGAGGGAAATATGTTATGGGGCACTTCATCAAAACATGCAAAAGCATCAGCTACTATGTTCTCCATAACACTCTTCATATCTGTGCACTACACAAAACAGCAAAGTATGGGAGGGGTGGAAAGTAAGTTAGTTTTCTTACCCAGTCTGTAGGGCATTACATCTGTTGGGGTATGAGGGCCTCAACTATTTGCTTGCTTCTATCAGTAATGTTCCAGGGGTGGGGGAGGAGGAAGAAATCAAATGTGAACACACTCTGGCTGGCTCCTGTGCTCTGTGTGCTTTCTCACTCCCTTGCAAACTCTCTCAAGAACAATTGTAATCCAGCTGAAGTTTTTCCTGGCTCTTGCCCGATTTAACAGATGTTTACTAATGGTTCTGGATCACTATTTACATGCTGAACAGTTTTCTGTTAATCTGAAAAAATTTTAGTGAAAAAAGACTGAGTTGGGGAGGTGGTTGCAAAAAAACTTAAAAAAACAAACAAGAGAAACCCCCAAAATATAAAAAATATTTTAATTCTCAGGATGTATATCTGATCAGCAACAATTTAGCTGCTTCCAGAGTGACTTTCTTAATGCCCCAGTACTTGAAATGCTTTTGTAGTTCACTTGGCAGGCAGTACTATGAGAAGATCATGATGTACAAAACCACATTAATTCTAAACAGCAGGCTTTATCTATCTCAGCTGGTCCTTATATGGTCTGCCACACTATAGTAGCTAAGCTCCTCACAATCTTTTGGGTATTTCTCCTCAATGCTCTAATGAAATACAGAAGTGCTATATTCTGCACTGTTCTGTAAGAATGGTCTCAAGTGTAGCTATGAACATGACAATCACCCTTTTCTCACATTTTCAGAGCTAACTTGTAAAGCTATGAAGCTTCAGGCAGCTGCTGACAGCCTTGCTGACTGTAACAAGCCACGGAATCAAAGCAGTTATGTGACACACTGTGTACTCTTAGGGTGACTATCCAGGTGTTCCAGGAGCCACACTTTCAGACCTGCTGCCCATAGCCTCTTATCCAAGTACAGGGGACTATACAGAAGTTCCTTACTACTCAATGGAGAGTAATAGACAATTTTAGGGCATGAATCATCTGTTTGAAGAACAGATGAATCACACTCTTCAGTGCCCATTTCTGTTAATTTGCCATAGAAAATCCAGACAATTATTGGCATAGAGAACCCTACATTTGTTTAGACATTCTCATGCCCTAATCTGGTTGTAAAGACTCCTATTGCAAAATCCACTGTCATTGTCAGTCACCTGAAATAAACTAAAGTCAGTAGGTATGCCTAGGTATTTTTGAAGGTATCTATGTCAAAGTGATTTGTTTGAGGTCTCACACAGTACAGACACAAAGTCTGCATCTTGCAAGCCTCAGGTCAAAATGTTGTCTATTGATCTGTCCGGTGGAAATGAATAACCATTATAATTGCCACAAATTCAGAAGTTGTATATAGAAGGTCTTTCTGTTGAATAAAAAATGTCTTAATGATTAATTGCAGGAAGGAAGTGAAATTGTGCATACCTCTACCTTATGCAGCAGTCTAAAAAGAGTTTGGAGCTATCCTTGCCTTTCACTGTCCTATGAAAACAATATCTTTAAAAGTCCTTTAAAGATTACTCTCCTGCTGAGAGGAGGCCATATACAGGTTAGTGGGTGCATAAATGTAGATTTTACTCTGCTTCTCATTTTGGGTGTATTATTCTTTTTTTTAAATGAGGATTTCATTGGCTTGCTATGTGACTTCACTTTTTATTTGCAAAGATGCAAGGAAGGCACAAACCTGAGAAGCAAGGTACAAAATAATTTTATGAGATTAGGGAAAAAGTACATTTTTTAAATTGTTATTTAGACACTCAGTTTTCACTTAAAGAAAAAATAGTCCTCTGAAAGCTGTGGTCTTGATGAAGATCATCAAAATGTGAAGGGAGTATTAGAGATGCAGATTCTTGTATTTGCTTAAAGCCTGGAACCCCAGCTCTGAGAGATTAACTGTCCCATTAGCTCTTATCTCATACTGACGAAAAAGTTTTTTGGAGGACAGTGCATTGTTATTTCATCATTATTGAAGTAATAAAAGCAAGAATAGCAACAACAACAAAAGAAAGAAAAAGTAAAGGAATAATTTGTTATTGTGGTGACTTGTCAGAAATATTCCTGTACACCAAGAGTGGGAAAGAGGAAGAGAGAGAATGAGACCAAGTACAGAGATTGCTGGAGGTGGATCTGATCATGTTTCTAATTAGAAGAGATCAATGTACTGCTGATTTAAATGCTATGAAACAGTCAAAAGAAAATCGGTTTCATTCACATTTCATAATATCTAATCCCCTCTCACCTCATAACCTTTTTAGTTATGTTCTATTAGACAAATCTTCTACTGGTTCAGCTCAAAAGAAAAGAACTTAACCTGGACTTTTAGGCCCTTTTGGTTTGGCACAACCTTTGGCACAACCAAGAAGTTCCAGGAAGATGCAGTTCGGAATGAGTTCATAGGCAGCACTGTATCTATAATGCATATGGGTAAAAGGACCAGGAAAAAAAAGCCAATAACAACACATTGCAGGGTTAGAAGATAATATTGTCATACTTTATAAATTGGGCTTTCATCCTTTATAACACATTACAGATTGCAGCTACCAGCTTGTAGAGAACAGTTAAATGTTTGACTCAAATACCTGAAGGGGGCTCAGTTCCCACAGGTGGGACTCTGGCATTAAGAACACCAGGTCACATGAGCATCCTTTTTGCTGAACCCTTCCTAGAAGATGCCATTTTCTTGATATGAGGAAAAGAAATGCATTTTTCTACATATCTCATCCAGCTGTAGTTCTCTCACTTATGTTTGTAGGGAAGGATATTAACTGTTCCCCTTAATTGACAATTTAATTATACAATAAAAATATGGACAATTTAAAGCTTTTTTGGTATCTCCATTCAGTTGGTTAAATTTACTTCAGACTTAAAAAAGGCTCCCCATCTTTCTTTGCTGGTTAGCAGAAAATGAAATAATAATTAATTTTACCCCAGATTTATCCCAGTGAAAGCAGAATCAAGACACTGTGTATTAGACACCTAAAACCAAAAGAGGTTACATAAAACTGGTATGAACTCATTTTATGTTGCTTTGATTTCAGAAAATATTTATGCAGAAGGGATCAGTCTTCTTCTTAATATGTGAGAAAATAGCAGTGCATGAATTGTAATTTGCACTGCTTAAAATTTACTGTAAACGATACACTTTTCTAAAATATGCAAGAAAGAACAAGTTTAACTTCTCTGCTGTTAAAAAAAATGGCAGTCAATCAATTTTCCATCTTACTCTTTTGAAAAAGAATATTAAAGGTCTATGGAAAAAATGAACAGGCATTTGGCAAAACCTGACTTCTAACAAACTGGCAGCAGTTGTTGCATTACTGAAACCCATTCATAAATGCTGGCTGCTTCTTCCCTGGAGGAATGCCAGGGAAGTACCCACCCTGGCGTCTCCCTTTCCAGATACATCAATCCCCACTCTTAGGTCTTGCTGACATACATCAAAATTCGTTCTAAAGTAGGCCTTTTGTGCCACCCTAACTCACTCTGGAACAGGGCAAGTAAGGACCACACCAGCCCAGTATCTGTGACTTCCTGCATCAGGCAGGTATATTTTGTTCTTCAGCTATATTTGAAGCATATATCAAAAAAGTGAAAGGCAGTAAAACACAGTAAAATCTAGCATATGTCAAATGCTATTATCTGAAGAGCTCAGTATTTCTTTATAATCAGGAGGAGCAGATTCTATTCCTTAACTAGTTAATTTTGCTTCAATGCATTCAAGTTATTCCAATTATATGCTCATGTAAACTACAGCAAATTTAAAGTTTTAGTAAAGATAGGCAATAACATGAATTTCCATAATCCAAATTCTAATAATTTTTAGTGCTCTAATGTATCAGTAAACACGGACAGCTGTTGATACATATAGACTCATTCCACCCACACTCTGAGCAAGTCAGATGTTGAGCAGCTCCAATCTGGGAGTTCAAGCTAATAGGCACAATGCCTAAGTTAACAGACTTCTCCTTCTGGCATGTATGCTCTCCTCACCACCACATCCTGATGTATTTTGCACACCCCACCTCAGGTGTCTATCCAGAACAAGAAGGAGATTGTGTGGCATAAGAAATTAATCAAGTTATGCACCCTTACCAAGAATTCTTTCTGTTGGACAGAATAACCTCTGTGGTAGTTGTTATTATTGTTGTTACTGTTAATTTTGCAGTGAGATTTACAGACCAATAAGAATAATGACCCTGGTGTAGGCAGACTAGGTTATACAGAAACAAAGCCCATATACCCTAGAATTCTTAGGGTACATTGACATCTCGTGGTCAAAAAGAATATAACACATCAACTCCTACGGGCAGGCTACATTATGGCTGTTTAAACACTGTATTTGAGAACATATACAAACTCAAGCTACCTATCTTGATACTGGAAAGACTGAGTAGCCTTCCCAGTACATCTTCACACATCTTCTGAAGGAAAACTTCTGTGCATTTATCTATCTAGTTTGTCTGGGTGCTTTTGCAGACTGCAATGATTTCTGTGCTGCTGCTGCTACACTGCTACTGGTACATGAGGTGCTGTGGATAAACTAAATGGGACACTTTTATAAAGATGGTTCCAGAAGCAGTGGCAGTATATAAGTGCAATATATAGCATAAAGCATGCAGGAACCCAAGAAAACACAGTTGTGGCATCTTCATGATGAAATAACCAGGCAAAGACCTCAGTTCAAGCCCTCTGGAAGGGCAGGTTATTATTGTTCTTTACAAATAAGTAATTTTACTTACAGGAATTAGTTTGTTTCTCCATCATTATTATTTCTTTCCTCTGATGCATCCAGTCCTTCCCTCTCTGTGCAAGATATCTCCAGGAAAGAAAAGGGAACAGTGCAAAGCAGATTCCAGTGGCTCCACACTGGCTGCATTTACAGGTCTTTACTTTAAAGAATCATTTTTAGATTTTTTTTTGCATCAGAATGACTTGTCTGACCTCATGATTAGCAAGGCAGCCTTGAGTTACTGTATGGAGATAGAGGAGCTTCTGAATCCTTTATCATGACAGAACCTAGAGTAAGAATTTTTAAAATTTTTATTTTTTCCAGATGACTTGTTGACAAGATATGGCCAGGAGAAACTGCTACATAGTGATGGCTCTTTATTTTTGTTTCTCATTGCATCTTTAGATCAAAAATACTGAAAACTAAGTTTAGTACTTTCTTTAAAAAACCTGTCTGTTGGATTAATTGCAGGAGCTGTGATAAACAATTGGTGGGAAAAGCAGATTGCGACCTTGCCAGAGAACAATAGTAAGAACAATTTAATCATAAGATACACTGATTTTTTTTGTATCAAAGCCAAGAGAAAAACACAGGCCTTGCATACTGCTTTCATTGGAAAAAAAAAAATTCTCAAAGCATTTTTATCCACAGAATTTTATCAGGGTTGTCACTGGGACCATTGTTGTGTTACAGAGTCAAGACTAAACATGGAAATATCATGATTTGCCTAGAATCATCCAGAACATTAGTGTCAAAGTGAAATAACATCCCCAGGATCTCATGCCTTCTAAGTGCTCTTTGATATTTGTGGATGCTCTTTCAATGCCATGTCTTGCACAGAAAGCATAAATTCCTTCTTTTGGTCCCCACATGGCACTTTACAACCATTGCAACTGTGCTTTACATATTTGCAGTGTACCTCACTGTTAATCAGTTCTTGTAGGCCACGCACAAATAACCATCAGATCTATGATTCTGAGTAGAAAACTAGTGTTGCAGCTGGGGAATATGATAAATGCTGTTTACTAGCATCTTAATCTAGTTTTTTTTGTCTTATATAATCTGAAAGACCAGAACCATATTTATCCAAGAGCTTAGCATCCTTACAACCTCCTCTCTGTCCTGTGATGTGGTTTTACATGAGTTTTGCTGAGTAACCATTTTTGGTGCTGTTTTCATTGACTTACTAAGTTCAGTCATACACTAGAATCAAAGGAAAGCTTGAGAACACAGTAAAGGGTGGAAGGGAATTTTCAAAGATTTGCTCAGTGATGTAAGCTACATAGTGTTCCTGTTAAGTAAAATTTCAGAATTTCCAACTATGTAGTAGAAAACCTGGACAAAAATGAAATTAACCCCCAAATAAATTAGCGTTTAAAGATTCAAAATAGAAATAATCTTTCTCAGTCACTGCTTGTTAGCGTCACTTTGTATGACTAAAACCAAAATATTTACTAAAAAAGGCTGAATATACCAAAAAAGGCTGAATTAGACTACATTAGGACAAGATTTATTACAAAGTTGCTACATTTATTATTAACATTATTAAGGCTAATTAATCTAGGGATAATATTAAACTGATAAATTACTTTTAGGACCTGAAATTATATTGTTTAATGGTGCTAGAGCATACTGCATGGCAAAGCATGCCACTGAAGTGGTTTCTCTTGTGGGGAATGAACATGTTTTTAAGATATTATAGTAACTAGCAACTATCTGAATAATTCCCATCAATAATCAGCCCACTATAATTCTGAGTTTCCTCTTGGAACGTGGCACTGCCTCAATCACGAGCATGTTTTAAATTTTTATGTTTGTTTGTTAATGTTTTAAGTGTTTTTCAGTTTGGATTTGAGGTTTTTGGTAGGAGAATTGTAAAAACACCTGTAATGTTAATTTGTAAATGCATGGGGAGAGTCAAAGCAGTTATTTAAAGAATTTTTAAAAACCTTGAACAAATTAAAACATCTTGCACTGTATTTTACATCTTTCACTGTCCAATTTTTTATTTTTAATCTTTTGGTGGAAAAGCTAAGAGCTGGCAATATCAGCATTTTCCATGGTGTCTAGAAGCTGTGCAGGGATAACAGCAAATGGAGGACAAGTCCTTTGGGGTAAGGATAGGACAACATCCTTAAGTTGGTCACTTTAATAAAACTGCCTAATGTTCAAATCTTGTGGGGCTGGGTGCTCACTCTCCATGACAGTGTCTTCCCCCAAAGCTGTCTATGTTTGGTAAGTAGTTTAGCTTGCTAAAGAAATGAGGCCAATGTAACAACACACTGCACCCTTCTGCAAGG